>NW_027118742.1:0-31387 GCF_036417845.1 Apteryx mantelli | reverse complement strand
TGCCTTCGCCGCCTCACACAGCGCTGCGTGCCTTCGGCGCCTGGCAAAGCAGCGCGTGCTTTCGCCGCCTCGCCGCCTAAGAAAGCGCCGCGTCCCTTCTCGCCCTCGCCGCCTAGCAAAGCGCCGTGTCCCTTCGCCGCCTCGCCGCCCAGCAAAGCTCCGCGTGCCGTCGCCGCCAAGCAAAGCGCCGTGTTCCTTCGGCACCTAGCAAAGAAGTGCCTGCGTTCGGCGCCTCGCCGCATCGCAGCCTGGCAAAGCACTGCGTGCCTTCGCCGCCTCACACAGCGCTGCGTGCCTTCGGCGCCTCACACAGCGCTGCGTGCCTTCGGCGCCTGGCAAAGCAGCGCGTGCCTTCGCCGCCTCGCCGCCTAAGAAAGCGCCGCGTCCCTTCTCGCCCTCGCCGCCTAGCAAAGCGCCGTGTCCCTTCGCCGCCTCGCCGCCCAGCAAAGCTCCGCGTGCCGTCGCCGCCAAGCAAAGCGCCGTGTTCCTTCGGCACCTAGCAAAGAAGTGCCTGCGTTCGGCGCCTCGCCACATCGCAGCCTAGCAAAGCGCTGCGTGCCTTCGGCGGCTGGCAAAGCAGTGCGTGCCTTCGCCGCCTCACACAGCGCTGCGTGCCTTCGGCGCCTGGCAAAGCAGCGCGTGCCTTCGCCGCCTCGCCGCCTAAGAAAGCGCCGCGTCCCTTCTCGCCCTCGCCGCCTACCAAAGCGCCGTGTCCCTTCGCCGCCTCGCCGCCCAGCAAAGCTCCGCGTGCCGTCGCCGCCAAGCAAAGCGCCGTGTTCCTTCGGCACCTAGCAAAGAAGTGCCTGCGTTCGGCGCCTCGCCGCATCGCAGCCTGGCAAAGCAGTGCGTGCCTTCGCCGCCTCACACAGCGCTGCGTGCCTTCGGCGCCTGGCAAAGCAGCGCGTGCCTTCGCCGCCTCGCCGCCTAAGAAAGCGCCGCGTCCCTTCTCGCCCTCGCCGCCTAGCAAAGCGCCGTGTCCCTTCGCCGCCTCGCCGCCCAGCAAAGCTCCGCGTGCCGTCGCCGCCAAGCAAAGCGCCGTGTTCCTTCGGCACCTAGCAAAGAAGTGCCTGCGTTCGGCGCCTCGCCGCATCGCAGCCTGGCAAAGCACTGCGTGCCTTCGGCGCCTGGCAAAGCAGTGCGTGCCTTCGCCGCCTCACACAGCGCTGCGTGCCTTCGGCGCCTGGCAAAGCAGCGCGTGCCTTCGCCGCCTCGCCGCCTAAGAAAGCGCCGCGTCCCTTCTCGCCCTCGCCGCCTAGCAAAGCGCCGTGTCCCTTCGCCGCCTCGCCGCCCAGCAAAGCTCCGCGTGCCGTCGCCGCCAAGCAAAGCGCCGTGTTCCTTCGGCACCTAGCAAAGAAGTGCCTGCGTTCGGCGCCTCGCCGCATCGCAGCCTGGCAAAGCAGTGCGTGCCTTCGCCGCCTCACACAGCGCTGCGTGCCTTCGGCGCCTGGCAAAGCAGCGCGTGCCTTCGCCGCCTCGCCGCCTAAGAAAGCGCCGCGTCCCTTCTCGCCCTCGCCGCCTAGCAAAGCGCCGTGTCCCTTCGCCGCCTCGCCGCCCAGCAAAGCTCCGCGTGCCGTCGCCGCCAAGCAAAGCGCCGTGTTCCTTCGGCACCTAGCAAAGAAGTGCCTGCGTTCGGCGCCTCGCCGCATCGCAGCCTGGCAAAGCAGTGCGTGCCTTCGCCGCCTCACACAGCGCTGCGTGCCTTCGGCGCCTGGCAAAGCAGCGCGTGCCTTCGCCGCCTCGCCGCCTAAGAAAGCGCCGCGTCCCTTCTCGCCCTCGCCGCCTAGCAAAGCGCCGTGTCCCTTCGCCGCCTCGCCGCCCAGCAAAGCTCCGCGTGCCGTCGCCGCCAAGCAAAGCGCCGTGTTCCTTCGGCACCTAGCAAAGAAGTGCCTGCGTTCGGCGCCTCGCCGCATCGCAGCCTGGCAAAGCACTGCGTGCCTTCGCCGCCTGGCAAAGCACTGCGTGCCTTCGCCGCCTCACACAGCGCTGCGTGCCTTCGGCGCCTGGCAAAGCAGCGCGTGCCTTCGCCGCCTCGCCGCCTAAGAAAGCGCCGCGTCCCTTCTCGCCCTCGCCGCCTAGCAAAGCGCCGTGTCCCTTCGCCGCCTCGCCGCCCAGCAAAGCTCCGCGTGCCGTCGCCGCCAAGCAAAGCGCCGTGTTCCTTCGGCACCTAGCAAAGAAGTGCCTGCGTTCGGCGCCTCGCCGCATCGCAGCCTGGCAAAGCAGTGCGTGCCTTCGCCGCCTCACACAGCGCTGCGTGCCTTCGGCGCCTGGCAAAGCAGCGCGTGCCTTCGCCGCCTCGCCGCCTAAGAAAGCGCCGCGTCCCTTCTCGCCCTCGCCGCCTAGCAAAGCGCCGTGTCCCTTCGCCGCCTCGCCGCCCAGCAAAGCTCCGCGTGCCGTCGCCGCCAAGCAAAGCGCCGTGTTCCTTCGGCACCTAGCAAAGAAGTGCCTGCGTTCGGCGCCTCGCCGCATCGCAGCCTGGCAAAGCACTGCGTGCCTTCGGCGCCTGGCAAAGCACTGCGTGCCTTCGCCGCCTCACACAGCGCTGCGTGCCTTCGGCGCCTGGCAAAGCAGCGCGTGCCTTCGCCGCCTCGCCGCCTAAGAAAGCGCCGCGTCCCTTCTCGCCCTCGCCGCCTAGCAAAACGCCGTGTCCCTTCGCCGCCTCGCCGCCCAGCAAAGCTCCGCGTGCCGTCGCCGCCAAGCAAAGCGCCGTGTTCCTTCGGCACCTAGCAAAGAAGTGCCTGCGTTCGGCGCCTCGCCACATCGCAGCCTAGCAAAGCGCTGCGTGCCTTCGGCGGCTGGCAAAGCAGTGCGTGCCTTCGCCGCCTCACACAGCGCTGCGTGCCTTCGGCGCCTGGCAAAGCAGCGCGTGCCTTCGCCGCCTCGCCGCCTAAGAAAGCGCCGCGTCCCTTCTCGCCCTCGCCGCCTACCAAAGCGCCGTGTCCCTTCGCCGCCTCGCCGCCCAGCAAAGCTCCGCGTGCCGTCGCCGCCAAGCAAAGCGCCGTGTTCCTTCGGCACCTAGCAAAGAAGTGCCTGCGTTCGGCGCCTCGCCGCATCGCAGCCTGGCAAAGCAGTGCGTGCCTTCGCCGCCTCACACAGCGCTGCGTGCCTTCGGCGCCTGGCAAAGCAGCGCGTGCCTTCGCCGCCTCGCCGCCTAAGAAAGCGCCGCGTCCCTTCTCGCCCTCGCCGCCTAGCAAAGCGCCGTGTCCCTTCGCCGCCTCGCCGCCCAGCAAAGCTCCGCGTGCCGTCGCCGCCAAGCAAAGCGCCGTGTTCCTTCGGCACCTAGCAAAGAAGTGCCTGCGTTCGGCGCCTCGCCGCATCGCAGCCTGGCAAAGCACTGCGTGCCTTCGGCGCCTGGCAAAGCAGTGCGTGCCTTCGCCGCCTCACACAGCGCTGCGTGCCTTCGGCGCCTGGCAAAGCAGCGCGTGCCTTCGCCGCCTCGCCGCCTAAGAAAGCGCCGCGTCCCTTCTCGCCCTCGCCGCCTAGCAAAGCGCCGTGTCCCTTCGCCGCCTCGCCGCCCAGCAAAGCTCCGCGTGCCGTCGCCGCCAAGCAAAGCGCCGTGTTCCTTCGGCACCTAGCAAAGAAGTGCCTGCGTTCGGCGCCTCGCCGCATCGCAGCCTGGCAAAGCAGTGCGTGCCTTCGCCGCCTCACACAGCGCTGCGTGCCTTCGGCGCCTGGCAAAGCAGCGCGTGCCTTCGCCGCCTCGCCGCCTAAGAAAGCGCCGCGTCCCTTCTCGCCCTCGCCGCCTAGCAAAGCGCCGTGTCCCTTCGCCGCCTCGCCGCCCAGCAAAGCTCCGCGTGCCGTCGCCGCCAAGCAAAGCGCCGTGTTCCTTCGGCACCTAGCAAAGAAGTGCCTGCGTTCGGCGCCTCGCCACATCGCAGCCTAGCAAAGCGCTGCGTGCCTTCGGCGGCTGGCAAAGCAGTGCGTGCCTTCGCCGCCTCACACAGCGCTGCGTGCCTTCGGCGCCTGGCAAAGCAGCGCGTGCCTTCGCCGCCTCGCCGCCTAAGAAAGCGCCGCGTCCCTTCTCGCCCTCGCCGCCTACCAAAGCGCCGTGTCCCTTCGCCGCCTCGCCGCCCAGCAAAGCTCCGCGTGCCGTCGCCGCCAAGCAAAGCGCCGTGTTCCTTCGGCACCTAGCAAAGAAGTGCCTGCGTTCGGCGCCTCGCCGCATCGCAGCCTGGCAAAGCACTGCGTGCCTTCGGCGCCTGGCAAAGCAGTGCGTGCCTTCGCCGCCTCACACAGCGCTGCGTGCCTTCGGCGCCTGGCAAAGCAGCGCGTGCCTTCGCCGCCTCACACAGCGCTGCGTGCCTTCGGCGCCTGGCAAAGCAGCGCGTGCCTTCGCCGCCTCGCCGCCTAAGAAAGCGCCGCGTCCCTTCTCGCCCTCGCCGCCTAGCAAAGCGCCGTGTCCCTTCGCCGCCTCGCCGCCCAGCAAAGCTCCGCGTGCCGTCGCCGCCAAGCAAAGCGCCGTGTTCCTTCGGCACCTAGCAAAGAAGTGCCTGCGTTCGGCGCCTCGCCGCATCGCAGCCTGGCAAAGCAGTGCGTGCCTTCGCCGCCTCACACAGCGCTGCGTGCCTTCGGCGCCTGGCAAAGCAGCGCGTGCTTTCGCCGCCTCGCCGCCTAAGAAAGCGCCGCGTCCCTTCTCGCCCTCGCCGCCTAGCAAAGCGCCGTGTCCCTTCGCCGCCTCGCCGCCCAGCAAAGCTCCGCGTGCCGTCGCCGCCAAGCAAAGCGCCGTGTTCCTTCGGCACCTAGCAAAGAAGTGCCTGCGTTCGGCGCCTCGCCGCATCGCAGCCTGGCAAAGCAGTGCGTGCCTTCGCCGCCTCACACAGCGCTGCGTGCCTTCGGCGCCTGGCAAAGCAGCGCGTGCCTTCGCCGCCTCGCCGCCTAAGAAAGCGCCGCGTCCCTTCTCGCCCTCGCCGCCTAGCAAAGCGCCGTGTCCCTTCGCCGCCTCGCCGCCCAGCAAAGCTCCGCGTGCCGTCGCCGCCAAGCAAAGCGCCGTGTTCCTTCGGCACCTAGCAAAGAAGTGCCTGCGTTCGGCGCCTCGCCGCATCGCAGCCTGGCAAAGCACTGCGTGCCTTCGGCGCCTGGCAAAGCAGTGCGTGCCTTCGCCGCCTCACACAGCGCTGCGTGCCTTCGGCGCCTGGCAAAGCAGCGCGTGCCTTCGCCGCCTCGCCGCCTAAGAAAGCGCCGCGTCCCTTCTCGCCCTCGCCGCCTAGCAAAGCGCCGTGTCCCTTCGCCGCCTCGCCGCCCAGCAAAGCTCCGCGTGCCGTCGCCGCCAAGCAAAGCGCCGTGTTCCTTCGGCACCTAGCAAAGAAGTGCCTGCGTTCGGCGCCTCGCCGCATCGCAGCCTGGCAAAGCACTGCGTGCCTTCGCCGCCTCACACAGCGCTGCGTGCCTTCGGCGCCTGGCAAAGCAGCGCGTGCCTTCGCCGCCTCGCCGCCTAAGAAAGCGCCGCGTCCCTTCTCGCCCTCGCCGCCTAGCAAAGCGCCGTGTCCCTTCGCCGCCTCGCCGCCCAGCAAAGCTCCGCGTGCCGTCGCCGCCAAGCAAAGCGCCGTGTTCCTTCGGCACCTAGCAAAGAAGTGCCTGCGTTCGGCGCCTCGCCGCATCGCAGCCTGGCAAAGCAGTGCGTGCCTTCGCCGCCTCACACAGCGCTGCGTGCCTTCGGCGCCTGGCAAAGCAGCGCGTGCCTTCGCCGCCTCGCCGCCTAAGAAAGCGCCGCGTCCCTTCTCGCCCTCGCCGCCTAGCAAAGCGCCGTGTCCCTTCGCCGCCTCGCCGCCCAGCAAAGCTCCGCGTGCCGTCGCCGCCAAGCAAAGCGCCGTGTTCCTTCGGCACCTAGCAAAGAAGTGCCTGCGTTCGGCGCCTCGCCACATCGCAGCCTAGCAAAGCGCTGCGTGCCTTCGGCGGCTGGCAAAGCAGTGCGTGCCTTCGCCGCCTCACACAGCGCTGCGTGCCTTCGGCGCCTGGCAAAGCAGCGCGTGCCTTCGCCGCCTCGCCGCCTAAGAAAGCGCCGCGTCCCTTCTCGCCCTCGCCGCCTAGCAAAGCGCCGTGTCCCTTCGCCGCCTCGCCGCCCAGCAAAGCTCCGCGTGCCGTCGCCGCCAAGCAAAGCGCCGTGTTCCTTCGGCACCTAGCAAAGAAGTGCCTGCGTTCGGCGCCTCGCCGCATCGCAGCCTGGCAAAGCAGTGCGTGCCTTCGCCGCCTCACACAGCGCTGCGTGCCTTCGGCGCCTGGCAAAGCAGCGCGTGCCTTCGCCGCCTCGCCGCCTAAGAAAGCGCCGCGTCCCTTCTCGCCCTCGCCGCCTAGCAAAGCGCCGTGTCCCTTCGCCGCCTCGCCGCCCAGCAAAGCTCCGCGTGCCGTCGCCGCCAAGCAAAGCGCCGTGTTCCTTCGGCACCTAGCAAAGAAGTGCCTGCGTTCGGCGCCTCGCCGCATCGCAGCCTGGCAAAGCAGTGCGTGCCTTCGCCGCCTCACACAGCGCTGCGTGCCTTCGGCGCCTGGCAAAGCAGCGCGTGCCTTCGCCGCCTCGCCGCCTAAGAAAGCGCCGCGTCCCTTCTCGCCCTCGCCGCCTAGCAAAGCGCCGTGTCCCTTCGCCGCCTCGCCGCCCAGCAAAGCTCCGCGTGCCGTCGCCGCCAAGCAAAGCGCCGTGTTCCTTCGGCACCTAGCAAAGAAGTGCCTGCGTTCGGCGCCTCGCCGCATCGCAGCCTGGCAAAGCACTGCGTGCCTTCGCCGCCTGGCAAAGCAGTGCGTGCCTTCGCCGCCTCACACAGCGCTGCGTGCCTTCGGCGCCTGGCAAAGCAGCGCGTGCCTTCGCCGCCTCGCCGCCTAAGAAAGCGCCGCGTCCCTTCTCGCCCTCGCCGCCTAGCAAAGCGCCGTGTCCCTTCGCCGCCTCGCCGCCCAGCAAAGCTCCGCGTGCCGTCGCCGCCAAGCAAAGCGCCGTGTTCCTTCGGCACCTAGCAAAGAAGTGCCTGCGTTCGGCGCCTCGCCGCATCGCAGCCTGGCAAAGCAGTGCGTGCCTTCGCCGCCTCACACAGCGCTGCGTGCCTTCGGCGCCTGGCAAAGCAGCGCGTGCCTTCGCCGCCTCGCCGCCTAAGAAAGCGCCGCGTCCCTTCTCGCCCTCGCCGCCTAGCAAAGCGCCGTGTCCCTTCGCCGCCTCGCCGCCCAGCAAAGCTCCGCGTGCCGTCGCCGCCAAGCAAAGCGCCGTGTTCCTTCGGCACCTAGCAAAGAAGTGCCTGCGTTCGGCGCCTCGCCGCATCGCAGCCTGGCAAAGCAGTGCGTGCCTTCGCCGCCTCACACAGCGCTGCGTGCCTTCGGCGCCTGGCAAAGCAGCGCGTGCCTTCGCCGCCTCGCCGCCTAAGAAAGCGCCGCGTCCCTTCTCGCCCTCGCCGCCTAGCAAAGCGCCGTGTCCCTTCGCCGCCTCGCCGCCCAGCAAAGCTCCGCGTGCCGTCGCCGCCAAGCAAAGCGCCGTGTTCCTTCGGCACCTAGCAAAGAAGTGCCTGCGTTCGGCGCCTCGCCGCATCGCAGCCTGGCAAAGCACTGCGTGCCTTCGGCGCCTGGCAAAGCAGTGCGTGCCTTCGCCGCCTCACACAGCGCTGCGTGCCTTCGGCGCCTGGCAAAGCAGCGCGTGCCTTCGCCGCCTCGCCGCCTAAGAAAGCGCCGCGTCCCTTCTCGCCCTCGCCGCCTAGCAAAGCGCCGTGTCCCTTCGCCGCCTCGCCGCCCAGCAAAGCTCCGCGTGCCGTCGCCGCCAAGCAAAGCGCCGTGTTCCTTCGGCACCTAGCAAAGAAGTGCCTGCGTTCGGCGCCTCGCCGCATCGCAGCCTGGCAAAGCACTGCGTGCCTTCGCCGCCTCACACAGCGCTGCGTGCCTTCGGCGCCTGGCAAAGCAGCGCGTGCCTTCGCCGCCTCGCCGCCTAAGAAAGCGCCGCGTCCCTTCTCGCCCTCGCCGCCTAGCAAAGCGCCGTGTCCCTTCGCCGCCTCGCCGCCCAGCAAAGCTCCGCGTGCCGTCGCCGCCAAGCAAAGCGCCGTGTTCCTTCGGCACCTAGCAAAGAAGTGCCTGCGTTCGGCGCCTCGCCACATCGCAGCCTAGCAAAGCGCTGCGTGCCTTCGGCGGCTGGCAAAGCAGTGCGTGCCTTCGCCGCCTCACACAGCGCTGCGTGCCTTCGGCGCCTGGCAAAGCAGCGCGTGCCTTCGCCGCCTCGCCGCCTAAGAAAGCGCCGCGTCCCTTCTCGCCCTCGCCGCCTACCAAAGCGCCGTGTCCCTTCGCCGCCTCGCCGCCCAGCAAAGCTCCGCGTGCCGTCGCCGCCAAGCAAAGCGCCGTGTTCCTTCGGCACCTAGCAAAGAAGTGCCTGCGTTCGGCGCCTCGCCGCATCGCAGCCTGGCAAAGCACTGCGTGCCTTCGGCGCCTGGCAAAGCAGTGCGTGCCTTCGCCGCCTCACACAGCGCTGCGTGCCTTCGGCGCCTGGCAAAGCAGTGCGTGCCTTCGCCGCCTCACACAGCGCTGCGTGCCTTCGGCGCCTGGCAAAGCAGCGCGTGCCTTCGCCGCCTCGCCGCCTAAGAAAGCGCCGCGTCCCTTCTCGCCCTCGCCGCCTAGCAAAGCGCCGTGTCCCTTCGCCGCCTCGCCGCCCAGCAAAGCTCCGCGTGCCGTCGCCGCCAAGCAAAGCGCCGTGTTCCTTCGGCACCTAGCAAAGAAGTGCCTGCGTTCGGCGCCTCGCCGCATCGCAGCCTGGCAAAGCAGTGCGTGCCTTCGCCGCCTCACACAGCGCTGCGTGCCTTCGGCGCCTGGCAAAGCAGCGCGTGCTTTCGCCGCCTCGCCGCCTAAGAAAGCGCCGCGTCCCTTCTCGCCCTCGCCGCCTAGCAAAGCGCCGTGTCCCTTCGCCGCCTCGCCGCCCAGCAAAGCTCCGCGTGCCGTCGCCGCCAAGCAAAGCGCCGTGTTCCTTCGGCACCTAGCAAAGAAGTGCCTGCGTTCGGCGCCTCGCCGCATCGCAGCCTGGCAAAGCACTGCGTGCCTTCGCCGCCTCACACAGCGCTGCGTGCCTTCGGCGCCTGGCAAAGCAGCGCGTGCCTTCGCCGCCTCGCCGCCTAAGAAAGCGCCGCGTCCCTTCTCGCCCTCGCCGCCTAGCAAAGCGCCGTGTCCCTTCGCCGCCTCGCCGCCCAGCAAAGCTCCGCGTGCCGTCGCCGCCAAGCAAAGCGCCGTGTTCCTTCGGCACCTAGCAAAGAAGTGCCTGCGTTCGGCGCCTCGCCGCATCGCAGCCTGGCAAAGCACTGCGTGCCTTCGGCGCCTGGCAAAGCAGTGCGTGCCTTCGCCGCCTCACACAGCGCTGCGTGCCTTCGGCGCCTGGCAAAGCAGCGCGTGCCTTCGCCGCCTCGCCGCCTAAGAAAGCGCCGCGTCCCTTCTCGCCCTCGCCGCCTAGCAAAGCGCCGTGTCCCTTCGCCGCCTCGCCGCCCAGCAAAGCTCCGCGTGCCGTCGCCGCCAAGCAAAGCGCCGTGTTCCTTCGGCACCTAGCAAAGAAGTGCCTGCGTTCGGCGCCTCGCCACATCGCAGCCTAGCAAAGCGCTGCGTGCCTTCGGCGGCTGGCAAAGCAGTGCGTGCCTTCGCCGCCTCACACAGCGCTGCGTGCCTTCGGCGCCTGGCAAAGCAGCGCGTGCCTTCGCCGCCTCGCCGCCTAAGAAAGCGCCGCGTCCCTTCTCGCCCTCGCCGCCTACCAAAGCGCCGTGTCCCTTCGCCGCCTCGCCGCCCAGCAAAGCTCCGCGTGCCGTCGCCGCCAAGCAAAGCGCCGTGTTCCTTCGGCACCTAGCAAAGAAGTGCCTGCGTTCGGCGCCTCGCCGCATCGCAGCCTGGCAAAGCAGTGCGTGCCTTCGCCGCCTCACACAGCGCTGCGTGCCTTCGGCGCCTGGCAAAGCAGCGCGTGCCTTCGCCGCCTCGCCGCCTAAGAAAGCGCCGCGTCCCTTCTCGCCCTCGCCGCCTAGCAAAGCGCCGTGTCCCTTCGCCGCCTCGCCGCCCAGCAAAGCTCCGCGTGCCGTCGCCGCCAAGCAAAGCGCCGTGTTCCTTCGGCACCTAGCAAAGAAGTGCCTGCGTTCGGCGCCTCGCCGCATCGCAGCCTGGCAAAGCACTGCGTGCCTTCGGCGCCTGGCAAAGCAGTGCGTGCCTTCGCCGCCTCACACAGCGCTGCGTGCCTTCGGCGCCTGGCAAAGCAGCGCGTGCCTTCGCCGCCTCGCCGCCTAAGAAAGCGCCGCGTCCCTTCTCGCCCTCGCCGCCTAGCAAAGCGCCGTGTCCCTTCGCCGCCTCGCCGCCCAGCAAAGCTCCGCGTGCCGTCGCCGCCAAGCAAAGCGCCGTGTTCCTTCGGCACCTAGCAAAGAAGTGCCTGCGTTCGGCGCCTCGCCGCATCGCAGCCTGGCAAAGCACTGCGTGCCTTCGCCGCCTCACACAGCGCTGCGTGCCTTCGGCGCCTGGCAAAGCAGCGCGTGCCTTCGCCGCCTCGCCGCCTAAGAAAGCGCCGCGTCCCTTCTCGCCCTCGCCGCCTAGCAAAGCGCCGTGTCCCTTCGCCGCCTCGCCGCCCAGCAAAGCTCCGCGTGCCGTCGCCGCCAAGCAAAGCGCCGTGTTCCTTCGGCACCTAGCAAAGAAGTGCCTGCGTTCGGCGCCTCGCCACATCGCAGCCTAGCAAAGCGCTGCGTGCCTTCGGCGGCTGGCAAAGCAGTGCGTGCCTTCGCCGCCTCACACAGCGCTGCGTGCCTTCGGCGCCTGGCAAAGCAGCGCGTGCCTTCGCCGCCTCGCCGCCTAAGAAAGCGCCGCGTCCCTTCTCGCCCTCGCCGCCTACCAAAGCGCCGTGTCCCTTCGCCGCCTCGCCGCCCAGCAAAGCTCCGCGTGCCGTCGCCGCCAAGCAAAGCGCCGTGTTCCTTCGGCACCTAGCAAAGAAGTGCCTGCGTTCGGCGCCTCGCCGCATCGCAGCCTGGCAAAGCACTGCGTGCCTTCGGCGCCTGGCAAAGCAGTGCGTGCCTTCGCCGCCTCACACAGCGCTGCGTGCCTTCGGCGCCTGGCAAAGCAGCGCGTGCCTTCGCCGCCTCGCCGCCTAAGAAAGCGCCGCGTCCCTTCTCGCCCTCGCCGCCTAGCAAAGCGCCGTGTCCCTTCGCCGCCTCGCCGCCCAGCAAAGCTCCGCGTGCCGTCGCCGCCAAGCAAAGCGCCGTGTTCCTTCGGCACCTAGCAAAGAAGTGCCTGCGTTCGGCGCCTCGCCGCATCGCAGCCTGGCAAAGCACTGCGTGCCTTCGCCGCCTCACACAGCGCTGCGTGCCTTCGGCGCCTGGCAAAGCAGCGCGTGCCTTCGCCGCCTCGCCGCCTAAGAAAGCGCCGCGTCCCTTCTCGCCCTCGCCGCCTAGCAAAGCGCCGTGTCCCTTCGCCGCCTCGCCGCCCAGCAAAGCTCCGCGTGCCGTCGCCGCCAAGCAAAGCGCCGTGTTCCTTCGGCACCTAGCAAAGAAGTGCCTGCGTTCGGCGCCTCGCCGCATCGCAGCCTGGCAAAGCACTGCGTGCCTTCGGCGCCTGGCAAAGCAGTGCGTGCCTTCGCCGCCTCACACAGCGCTGCGTGCCTTCGGCGCCTGGCAAAGCAGCGCGTGCCTTCGCCGCCTCGCCGCCTAAGAAAGCGCCGCGTCCCTTCTCGCCCTCGCCGCCTAGCAAAGCGCCGTGTCCCTTCGCCGCCTCGCCGCCCAGCAAAGCTCCGCGTGCCGTCGCCGCCAAGCAAAGCGCCGTGTTCCTTCGGCACCTAGCAAAGAAGTGCCTGCGTTCGGCGCCTCGCCGCATCGCAGCCTGGCAAAGCAGTGCGTGCCTTCGCCGCCTCACACAGCGCTGCGTGCCTTCGGCGCCTGGCAAAGCAGCGCGTGCCTTCGCCGCCTCGCCGCCTAAGAAAGCGCCGCGTCCCTTCTCGCCCTCGCCGCCTAGCAAAGCGCCGTGTCCCTTCGCCGCCTCGCCGCCCAGCAAAGCTCCGCGTGCCGTCGCCGCCAAGCAAAGCGCCGTGTTCCTTCGGCACCTAGCAAAGAAGTGCCTGCGTTCGGCGCCTCGCCACATCGCAGCCTAGCAAAGCGCTGCGTGCCTTCGGCGGCTGGCAAAGCAGTGCGTGCCTTCGCCGCCTCACACAGCGCTGCGTGCCTTCGGCGCCTGGCAAAGCAGCGCGTGCCTTCGCCGCCTCGCCGCCTAAGAAAGCGCCGCGTCCCTTCTCGCCCTCGCCGCCTAGCAAAGCGCCGTGTCCCTTCGCCGCCTCGCCGCCCAGCAAAGCTCCGCGTGCCGTCGCCGCCAAGCAAAGCGCCGTGTTCCTTCGGCACCTAGCAAAGAAGTGCCTGCGTTCGGCGCCTCGCCGCATCGCAGCCTGGCAAAGCAGTGCGTGCCTTCGCCGCCTCACACAGCGCTGCGTGCCTTCGGCGCCTGGCAAAGCAGCGCGTGCCTTCGCCGCCTCGCCGCCTAAGAAAGCGCCGCGTCCCTTCTCGCCCTCGCCGCCTAGCAAAGCGCCGTGTCCCTTCGCCGCCTCGCCGCCCAGCAAAGCTCCGCGTGCCGTCGCCGCCAAGCAAAGCGCCGTGTTCCTTCGGCACCTAGCAAAGAAGTGCCTGCGTTCGGCGCCTCGCCGCATCGCAGCCTGGCAAAGCACTGCGTGCCTTCGGCGCCTGGCAAAGCAGTGCGTGCCTTCGCCGCCTCACACAGCGCTGCGTGCCTTCGGCGCCTGGCAAAGCAGCGCGTGCCTTCGCCGCCTCGCCGCCTAAGAAAGCGCCGCGTCCCTTCTCGCCCTCGCCGCCTAGCAAAGCGCCGTGTCCCTTCGCCGCCTCGCCGCCCAGCAAAGCTCCGCGTGCCGTCGCCGCCAAGCAAAGCGCCGTGTTCCTTCGGCACCTAGCAAAGAAGTGCCTGCGTTCGGCGCCTCGCCGCATCGCAGCCTGGCAAAGCAGTGCGTGCCTTCGCCGCCTCACACAGCGCTGCGTGCCTTCGGCGCCTGGCAAAGCAGCGCGTGCCTTCGCCGCCTCGCCGCCTAAGAAAGCGCCGCGTCCCTTCTCGCCCTCGCCGCCTAGCAAAGCGCCGTGTCCCTTCGCCGCCTCGCCGCCCAGCAAAGCTCCGCGTGCCGTCGCCGCCAAGCAAAGCGCCGTGTTCCTTCGGCACCTAGCAAAGAAGTGCCTGCGTTCGGCGCCTCGCCGCATCGCAGCCTGGCAAAGCACTGCGTGCCTTCGGCGCCTGGCAAAGCACTGCGTGCCTTCGCCGCCTCACACAGCGCTGCGTGCCTTCGGCGCCTGGCAAAGCAGCGCGTGCCTTCGCCGCCTCGCCGCCTAAGAAAGCGCCGCGTCCCTTCTCGCCCTCGCCGCCTAGCAAAGCGCCGTGTCCCTTCGCCGCCTCGCCGCCCAGCAAAGCTCCGCGTGCCGTCGCCGCCAAGCAAAGCGCCGTGTTCCTTCGGCACCTAGCAAAGAAGTGCCTGCGTTCGGCGCCTCGCCGCATCGCAGCCTGGCAAAGCAGTGCGTGCCTTCGCCGCCTCACACAGCGCTGCGTGCCTTCGGCGCCTGGCAAAGCAGCGCGTGCCTTCGCCGCCTCGCCGCCTAAGAAAGCGCCGCGTCCCTTCTCGCCCTCGCCGCCTAGCAAAGCGCCGTGTCCCTTCGCCGCCTCGCCGCCCAGCAAAGCTCCGCGTGCCGTCGCCGCCAAGCAAAGCGCCGTGTTCCTTCGGCACCTAGCAAAGAAGTGCCTGCGTTCGGCGCCTCGCCACATCGCAGCCTAGCAAAGCGCTGCGTGCCTTCGGCGGCTGGCAAAGCAGTGCGTGCCTTCGCCGCCTCACACAGCGCTGCGTGCCTTCGGCGCCTGGCAAAGCAGCGCGTGCCTTCGCCGCCTCGCCGCCTAAGAAAGCGCCGCGTCCCTTCTCGCCCTCGCCGCCTACCAAAGCGCCGTGTCCCTTCGCCGCCTCGCCGCCCAGCAAAGCTCCGCGTGCCGTCGCCGCCAAGCAAAGCGCCGTGTTCCTTCGGCACCTAGCAAAGAAGTGCCTGCGTTGGGCGCCTCGCCGCATCGCAGCCTGGCAAAGCAGTGCGTGCCTTCGCCGCCTCACACAGCGCTGCGTGCCTTCGGCGCCTGGCAAAGCAGCGCGTGCCTTCGCCGCCTCGCCGCCTAAGAAAGCGCCGCGTCCCTTCTCGCCCTCGCCGCCTAGCAAAGCGCCGTGTCCCTTCGCCGCCTCGCCGCCCAGCAAAGCTCCGCGTGCCGTCGCCGCCAAGCAAAGCGCCGTGTTCCTTCGGCACCTAGCAAAGAAGTGCCTGCGTTCGGCGCCTCGCCGCATCGCAGCCTGGCAAAGCAGTGCGTGCCTTCGCCGCCTCACACAGCGCTGCGTGCCTTCGGCGCCTGGCAAAGCAGCGCGTGCCTTCGCCGCCTCGCCGCCTAAGAAAGCGCCGCGTCCCTTCTCGCCCTCGCCGCCTAGCAAAGCGCCGTGTCCCTTCGCCGCCTCGCCGCCCAGCAAAGCTCCGCGTGCCGTCGCCGCCAAGCAAAGCGCCGTGTTCCTTCGGCACCTAGCAAAGAAGTGCCTGCGTTCGGCGCCTCGCCGCATCGCAGCCTGGCAAAGCACTGCGTGCCTTCGGCGCCTGGCAAAGCAGTGCGTGCCTTCGCCGCCTCACACAGCGCTGCGTGCCTTCGGCGCCTGGCAAAGCAGCGCGTGCCTTCGCCGCCTCGCCGCCTAAGAAAGCGCCGCGTCCCTTCTCGCCCTCGCCGCCTAGCAAAGCGCCGTGTCCCTTCGCCGCCTCGCCGCCCAGCAAAGCTCCGCGTGCCGTCGCCGCCAAGCAAAGCGCCGTGTTCCTTCGGCACCTAGCAAAGAAGTGCCTGCGTTCGGCGCCTCGCCGCATCGCAGCCTGGCAAAGCACTGCGTGCCTTCGGCGCCTGGCAAAGCAGTGCGTGCCTTCGCCGCCTCACACAGCGCTGCGTGCCTTCGGCGCCTGGCAAAGCAGCGCGTGCCTTCGCCGCCTCGCCGCCTAAGAAAGCGCCGCGTCCCTTCTCGCCCTCGCCGCCTAGCAAAGCGCCGTGTCCCTTCGCCGCCTCGCCGCCCAGCAAAGCTCCGCGTGCCGTCGCCGCCAAGCAAAGCGCCGTGTTCCTTCGGCACCTAGCAAAGAAGTGCCTGCGTTGGGCGCCTCGCCGCATCGCAGCCTGGCAAAGCAGTGCGTGCCTTCGCCGCCTCACACAGCGCTGCGTGCCTTCGGCGCCTGGCAAAGCAGCGCGTGCCTTCGCCGCCTCGCCGCCTAAGAAAGCGCCGCGTCCCTTCTCGCCCTCGCCGCCTAGCAAAGCGCCGTGTCCCTTCGCCGCCTCGCCGCCCAGCAAAGCTCCGCGTGCCGTCGCCGCCAAGCAAAGCGCCGTGTTCCTTCGGCACCTAGCAAAGAAGTGCCTGCGTTCGGCGCCTCGCCACATCGCAGCCTAGCAAAGCGCTGCGTGCCTTCGGCGGCTGGCAAAGCAGTGCGTGCCTTCGCCGCCTCACACAGCGCTGCGTGCCTTCGGCGCCTGGCAAAGCAGCGCGTGCCTTCGCCGCCTCGCCGCCTAAGAAAGCGCCGCGTCCCTTCTCGCCCTCGCCGCCTACCAAAGCGCCGTGTCCCTTCGCCGCCTCGCCGCCCAGCAAAGCTCCGCGTGCCGTCGCCGCCAAGCAAAGCGCCGTGTTCCTTCGGCACCTAGCAAAGAAGTGCCTGCGTTGGGCGCCTCGCCGCATCGCAGCCTGGCAAAGCACTGCGTGCCTTCGCCGCCTGGCAAAGCACTGCGTGCCTTCGCCGCCTCACACAGCGCTGCGTGCCTTCGGCGCCTGGCAAAGCAGCGCGTGCCTTCGCCGCCTCGCCGCCTAAGAAAGCGCCGCGTCCCTTCTCGCCCTCGCCGCCTAGCAAAGCGCCGTGTCCCTTCGCCGCCTCGCCGCCCAGCAAAGCTCCGCGTGCCGTCGCCGCCAAGCAAAGCGCCGTGTTCCTTCGGCACCTAGCAAAGAAGTGCCTGCGTTCGGCGCCTCGCCGCATCGCAGCCTGGCAAAGCAGTGCGTGCCTTCGCCGCCTCACACAGCGCTGCGTGCCTTCGGCGCCTGGCAAAGCAGCGCGTGCCTTCGCCGCCTCGCCGCCTAAGAAAGCGCCGCGTCCCTTCTCGCCCTCGCCGCCTAGCAAAGCGCCGTGTCCCTTCGCCGCCTCGCCGCCCAGCAAAGCTCCGCGTGCCGTCGCCGCCAAGCAAAGCGCCGTGTTCCTTCGGCACCTAGCAAAGAAGTGCCTGCGTTCGGCGCCTCGCCGCATCGCAGCCTGGCAAAGCACTGCGTGCCTTCGCCGCCTGGCAAAGCAGTGCGTGCCTTCGCCGCCTCACACAGCGCTGCGTGCCTTCGGCGCCTGGCAAAGCAGCGCGTGCCTTCGCCGCCTCGCCGCCTAAGAAAGCGCCGCGTCCCTTCTCGCCCTCGCCGCCTAGCAAAGCGCCGTGTCCCTTCGCCGCCTCGCCGCCCAGCAAAGCTCCGCGTGCCGTCGCCGCCAAGCAAAGCGCCGTGTTCCTTCGGCACCTAGCAAAGAAGTGCCTGCGTTCGGCGCCTCGCCGCATCGCAGCCTGGCAAAGCACTGCGTGCCTTCGCCGCCTCACACAGCGCTGCGTGCCTTCGGCGCCTGGCAAAGCAGCGCGTGCCTTCGCCGCCTCGCCGCCTAAGAAAGCGCCGCGTCCCTTCTCGCCCTCGCCGCCTAGCAAAGCGCCGTGTCCCTTCGCCGCCTCGCCGCCCAGCAAAGCTCCGCGTGCCGTCGCCGCCAAGCAAAGCGCCGTGTTCCTTCGGCACCTAGCAAAGAAGTGCCTGCGTTCGGCGCCTCGCCGCATCGCAGCCTAGCAAAGCACTGCGTGCCTTCGCCGCCTGGCAAAGCACTGCGTGCCTTCGCCGCCTCACACAGCGCTGCGTGCCTTCGGCGCCCGGCAAAGCAGCGCGTGCCTTCGCCGCCTCGCCGCCTAAGAAAGCGCCGCGTCCCTTCTCGCCCTCGCCGCCTAGCAAAGCGCCGTGTCCCTTCGCCGCCTCGCCGCCCAGCAAAGCTCCGCGTGCCGTCGCCGCCAAGCAAAGCGCCGTGTTCCTTCGGCACCTAGCAAAGAAGTGCCTGCGTTCGGCGCCTCGCCGCATCGCAGCCTGGCAAAGCAGTGCGTGCCTTCGCCGCCTCACACAGCGCTGCGTGCCTTCGGCGCCTGGCAAAGCAGCGCGTGCCTTCGCCGCCTCGCCGCCTAAGAAAGCGCCGCGTCCCTTCTCGCCCTCGCCGCCTAGCAAAGCGCCGTGTCCCTTCGCCGCCTCGCCGCCCAGCAAAGCTCCGCGTGCCGTCGCCGCCAAGCAAAGCGCCGTG
Source organism: Apteryx mantelli (assembly GCF_036417845.1). NCBI lineage: Eukaryota > Metazoa > Chordata > Aves > Apterygiformes > Apterygidae > Apteryx > Apteryx mantelli. Next base: position 14,111 of record NW_027118742.1, on the reverse strand, counting down.
TTCCTTCGGCACCTAGCAAAGAAGTGCCTGCGTTCGGCGCCTCGCCGCATCGCAGCCTGGCAAAGCACTGCGTGCCTTCGGCGCCTGGCAAAGCAGTGCGTGCCTTCGCCGCCTCACACAGCGCTGCGTGCCTTCGGCGCCTGGCAAAGCAGCGCGTGCCTTCGCCGCCTCGCCGCCTAAGAAAGCGCCGCGTCCCTTCTCGCCCTCGCCGCCTAGCAAAGCGCCGTGTCCCTTCGCCGCCTCGCCGCCCAGCAAAGCTCCGCGTGCCGTCGCCGCCAAGCAAAGCGCCGTGTTCCTTCGGCACCTAGCAAAGAAGTGCCTGCGTTCGGCGCCTCGCCGCATCGCAGCCTGGCAAAGCACTGCGTGCCTTCGGCGCCTGGCAAAGCAGTGCGTGCCTTCGCCGCCTCACACAGCGCTGCGTGCCTTCGGCGCCTGGCAAAGCAGCGCGTGCCTTCGCCGCCTCGCCGCCTAAGAAAGCGCCGCGTCCCTTCTCGCCCTCGCCGCCTAGCAAAGCGCCGTGTCCCTTCGCCGCCTCGCCGCCCAGCAAAGCTCCGCGTGCCGTCGCCGCCAAGCAAAGCGCCGTGTTCCTTCGGCACCTAGCAAAGAAGTGCCTGCGTTCGGCGCCTCGCCGCATCGCAGCCTGGCAAAGCACTGCGTGCCTTCGCCGCCTCACACAGCGCTGCGTGCCTTCGGCGCCTGGCAAAGCAGCGCGTGCCTTCGCCGCCTCGCCGCCTAAGAAAGCGCCGCGTCCCTTCTCGCCCTCGCCGCCTAGCAAAGCGCCGTGTCCCTTCGCCGCCTCGCCGCCCAGCAAAGCTCCGCGTGCCGTCGCCGCCAAGCAAAGCGCCGTGTTCCTTCGGCACCTAGCAAAGAAGTGCCTGCGTTCGGCGCCTCGCCACATCGCAGCCTAGCAAAGCGCTGCGTGCCTTCGGCGGCTGGCAAAGCAGTGCGTGCCTTCGCCGCCTCACACAGCGCTGCGTGCCTTCGGCGCCTGGCAAAGCAGCGCGTGCCTTCGCCGCCTCGCCGCCTAAGAAAGCGCCGCGTCCCTTCTCGCCCTCGCCGCCTACCAAAGCGCCGTGTCCCTTCGCCGCCTCGCCGCCCAGCAAAGCTCCGCGTGCCGTCGCCGCCAAGCAAAGCGCCGTGTTCCTTCGGCACCTAGCAAAGAAGTGCCTGCGTTCGGCGCCTCGCCGCATCGCAGCCTGGCAAAGCACTGCGTGCCTTCGCCGCCTGGCAAAGCACTGCGTGCCTTCGCCGCCTCACACAGCGCTGCGTGCCTTCGGCGCCTGGCAAAGCAGCGCGTGCCTTCGCCGCCTCGCCGCCTAAGAAAGCGCCGCGTCCCTTCTCGCCCTCGCCGCCTAGCAAAGCGCCGTGTCCCTTCGCCGCCTCGCCGCCCAGCAAAGCTCCGCGTGCCGTCGCCGCCAAGCAAAGCGCCGTGTTCCTTCGGCACCTAGCAAAGAAGTGCCTGCGTTCGGCGCCTCGCCGCATCGCAGCCTGGCAAAGCACTGCGTGCCTTCGCCGCCTCACACAGCGCTGCGTGCCTTCGGCGCCTGGCAAAGCAGCGCGTGCCTTCGCCGCCTCGCCGCCTAAGAAAGCGCCGCGTCCCTTCTCGCCCTCGCCGCCTAGCAAAGCGCCGTGTCCCTTCGCCGCCTCGCCGCCCAGCAAAGCTCCGCGTGCCGTCGCCGCCAAGCAAAGCGCCGTGTTCCTTCGGCACCTAGCAAAGAAGTGCCTGCGTTCGGCGCCTCGCCGCATCGCAGCCTGGCAAAGCACTGCGTGCCTTCGCCGCCTGGCAAAGCACTGCGTGCCTTCGCCGCCTCACACAGCGCTGCGTGCCTTCGGCGCCTGGCAAAGCAGCGCGTGCCTTCGCCGCCTCGCCGCCTAAGAAAGCGCCGCGTCCCTTCTCGCCCTCGCCGCCTAGCAAAGCGCCGTGTCCCTTCGCCGCCTCGCCGCCCAGCAAAGCTCCGCGTGCCGTCGCCGCCAAGCAAAGCGCCGTGTTCCTTCGGCACCTAGCAAAGAAGTGCCTGCGTTCGGCGCCTCGCCGCATCGCAGCCTGGCAAAGCAGTGCGTGCCTTCGCCGCCTCACACAGCGCTGCGTGCCTTCGGCGCCTGGCAAAGCAGCGCGTGCCTTCGCCGCCTCGCCGCCTAAGAAAGCGCCGCGTCCCTTCTCGCCCTCGCCGCCTAGCAAAGCGCCGTGTCCCTTCGCCGCCTCGCCGCCCAGCAAAGCTCCGCGTGCCGTCGCCGCCAAGCAAAGCGCCGTGTTCCTTCGGCACCTAGCAAAGAAGTGCCTGCGTTCGGCGCCTCGCCGCATCGCAGCCTGGCAAAGCACTGCGTGCCTTCGGCGCCTGGCAAAGCAGTGCGTGCCTTCGCCGCCTCACACAGCGCTGCGTGCCTTCGGCGCCTGGCAAAGCAGCGCGTGCCTTCGCCGCCTCGCCGCCTAAGAAAGCGCCGCGTCCCTTCTCGCCCTCGCCGCCTACCAAAGCGCCGTGTCCCTTCGCCGCCTCGCCGCCCAGCAAAGCTCCGCGTGCCGTCGCCGCCAAGCAAAGCGCCGTGTTCCTTCGGCACCTAGCAAAGAAGTGCCTGCGTTCGGCGCCTCGCCGCATCGCAGCCTGGCAAAGCACTGCGTGCCTTCGCCGCCTCACACAGCGCTGCGTGCCTTCGGCGCCTGGCAAAGCAGCGCGTGCCTTCGCCGCCTCGCCGCCTAAGAAAGCGCCGCGTCCCTTCTCGCCCTCGCCGCCTAGCAAAGCGCCGTGTCCCTTCGCCGCCTCGCCGCCCAGCAAAGCTCCGCGTGCCGTCGCCGCCAAGCAAAGCGCCGTGTTCCTTCGGCACCTAGCAAAGAAGTGCCTGCGTTCGGCGCCTCGCCGCATCGCAGCCTGGCAAAGCACTGCGTGCCTTCGGCGCCTGGCAAAGCAGTGCGTGCCTTCGCCGCCTCACACAGCGCTGCGTGCCTTCGGCGCCTGGCAAAGCAGCGCGTGCCTTCGCCGCCTCGCCGCCTAAGAAAGCGCCGCGTCCCTTCTCGCCCTCGCCGCCTAGCAAAGCGCCGTGTCCCTTCGCCGCCTCGCCGCCCAGCAAAGCTCCGCGTGCCGTCGCCGCCAAGCAAAGCGCCGTGTTCCTTCGGCACCTAGCAAAGAAGTGCCTGCGTTGGGCGCCTCGCCGCATCGCAGCCTGGCAAAGCAGTGCGTGCCTTCGCCGCCTCACACAGCGCTGCGTGCCTTCGGCGCCTGGCAAAGCAGCGCGTGCCTTCGCCGCCTCGCCGCCTAAGAAAGCGCCGCGTCCCTTCTCGCCCTCGCCGCCTAGCAAAGCGCCGTGTCCCTTCGCCGCCTCGCCGCCCAGCAAAGCTCCGCGTGCCGTCGCCGCCAAGCAAAGCGCCGTGTTCCTTCGGCACCTAGCAAAGAAGTGCCTGCGTTCGGCGCCTCGCCGCATCGCAGCCTGGCAAAGCAGTGCGTGCCTTCGGCGCCTGGCAAAGCAGTGCGTGCCTTCGCCGCCTCACACAGCGCTGCGTGCCTTCGGCGCCTGGCAAAGCAGCGCGTGCCTTCGCCGCCTCGCCGCCTAAGAAAGCGCCGCGTCCCTTCTCGCCCTCGCCGCCTAGCAAAGCGCCGTGTCCCTTCGCCGCCTCGCCGCCCAGCAAAGCTCCGCGTGCCGTCGCCGCCAAGCAAAGCGCCGTGTTCCTTCGGCACCTAGCAAAGAAGTGCCTGCGTTCGGCGCCTCGCCGCATCGCAGCCTGGCAAAGCACTGCGTGCCTTCGCCGCCTGGCAAAGCACTGCGTGCCTTCGCCGCCTCACACAGCGCTGCGTGCCTTCGGCGCCTGGCAAAGCAGCGCGTGCCTTCGCCGCCTCGCCGCCTAAGAAAGCGCCGCGTCCCTTCTCGCCCTCGCCGCCTAGCAAAGCGCCGTGTCCCTTCGCCGCCTCGCCGCCCAGCAAAGCTCCGCGTGCCGTCGCCGCCAAGCAAAGCGCCGTGTTCCTTCGGCACCTAGCAAAGAAGTGCCTGCGTTCGGCGCCTCGCCGCATCGCAGCCTGGCAAAGCAGTGCGTGCCTTCGCCGCCTCACACAGCGCTGCGTGCCTTCGGCGCCTGGCAAAGCAGCGCGTGCCTTCGCCGCCTCGCCGCCTAAGAAAGCGCCGCGTCCCTTCTCGCCCTCGCCGCCTAGCAAAGCGCCGTGTCCCTTCGCCGCCTCGCCGCCCAGCAAAGCTCCGCGTGCCGTCGCCGCCAAGCAAAGCGCCGTGTTCCTTCGGCACCTAGCAAAGAAGTGCCTGCGTTCTGCGCCTCGCCGCATCGCAGCCTGGCAAAGCACTGCGTGCCTTCGGCGCCTGGCAAAGCAGTGCGTGCCTTCGCCGCCTCACACAGCGCTGCGTGCCTTCGGCGCCTGGCAAAGCAGCGCGTGCCTTCGCCGCCTCGCCGCCTAAGAAAGCGCCGCGTCCCTTCTCGCCCTCGCCGCCTAGCAAAGCGCCGTGTCCCTTCGCCGCCTCGCCGCCCAGCAAAGCTCCGCGTGCCGTCGCCGCCAAGCAAAGCGCCGTGTTCCTTCGGCACCTAGCAAAGAAGTGCCTGCGTTGGGCGCCTCGCCGCATCGCAGCCTGGCAAAGCACTGCGTGCCTTCGCCGCCTCACACAGCGCTGCGTGCCTTCGGCGCCTGGCAAAGCAGCGCGTGCCTTCGCCGCCTCGCCGCCTAAGAAAGCGCCGCGTCCCTTCTCGCCCTCGCCGCCTAGCAAAGCGCCGTGTCCCTTCGCCGCCTCGCCGCCCAGCAAAGCTCCGCGTGCCGTCGCCGCCAAGCAAAGCGCCGTGTTCCTTCGGCACCTAGCAAAGAAGTGCCTGCGTTCGGCGCCTCGCCGCATCGCAGCCTGGCAAAGCACTGCGTGCCTTCGCCGCCTCACACAGCGCTGCGTGCCTTCGGCGCCTGGCAAAGCAGCGCGTGCCTTCGCCGCCTCGCCGCCTAAGAAAGCGCCGCGTCCCTTCTCGCCCTCGCCGCCTAGCAAAGCGCCGTGTCCCTTCGCCGCCTCGCCGCCCAGCAAAGCTCCGCGTGCCGTCGCCGCCAAGCAAAGCGCCGTGTTCCTTCGGCACCTAGCAAAGAAGTGCCTGCGTTGGGCGCCTCGCCGCATCGCAGCCTGGCAAAGCAGTGCGTGCCTTCGCCGCCTCACACAGCGCTGCGTGCCTTCGGCGCCTGGCAAAGCAGCGCGTGCCTTCGCCGCCTCGCCGCCTAAGAAAGCGCCGCGTCCCTTCTCGCCCTCGCCGCCTAGCAAAGCGCCGTGTCCCTTCGCCGCCTCGCCGCCCAGCAAAGCTCCGCGTGCCGTCGCCGCCAAGCAAAGCGCCGTGTTCCTTCGGCACCTAGCAAAGAAGTGCCTGCGTTCGGCGCCTCGCCGCATCGCAGCCTGGCAAAGCACTGCGTGCCTTCGGCGCCTGGCAAAGCAGTGCGTGCCTTCGCCGCCTCACACAGCGCTGCGTGCCTTCGGCGCCTGGCAAAGCAGCGCGTGCCTTCGCCGCCTCGCCGCCTAAGAAAGCGCCGCGTCCCTTCTCGCCCTCGCCGCCTAGCAAAGCGCCGTGTCCCTTCGCCGCCTCGCCGCCCAGCAAAGCTCCGCGTGCCGTCGCCGCCAAGCAAAGCGCCGTGTTCCTTCGGCACCTAGCAAAGAAGTGCCTGCGTTCGGCGCCTCGCCGCATCGCAGCCTGGCAAAGCACTGCGTGCCTTCGCCGCCTCACACAGCGCTGCGTGCCTTCGGCGCCTGGCAAAGCAGCGCGTGCCTTCGCCGCCTCGCCGCCTAAGAAAGCGCCGCGTCCCTTCTCGCCCTCGCCGCCTAGCAAAGCGCCGTGTCCCTTCGCCGCCTCGCCGCCCAGCAAAGCTCCGCGTGCCGTCGCCGCCAAGCAAAGCGCCGTGTTCCTTCGGCACCTAGCAAAGAAGTGCCTGCGTTCGGCGCCTCGCCGCATCGCAGCCTGGCAAAGCAGTGCGTGCCTTCGCCGCCTCACACAGCGCTGCGTGCCTTCGGCGCCTGGCAAAGCAGCGCGTGCCTTCGCCGCCTCGCCGCCTAAGAAAGCGCCGCGTCCCTTCTCGCCCTCGCCGCCTAGCAAAGCGCCGTGTCCCTTCGCCGCCTCGCCGCCCAGCAAAGCTCCGCGTGCCGTCGCCGCCAAGCAAAGCGCCGTGTTCCTTCGGCACCTAGCAAAGAAGTGCCTGCGTTGGGCGCCTCGCCGCATCGCAGCCTGGCAAAGCAGTGCGTGCCTTCGCCGCCTCACACAGCGCTGCGTGCCTTCGGCGCCTGGCAAAGCAGCGCGTGCCTTCGCCGCCTCGCCGCCTAAGAAAGCGCCGCGTCCCTTCTCGCCCTCGCCGCCTAGCAAAGCGCCGTGTCCCTTCGCCGCCTCGCCGCCCAGCAAAGCTCCGCGTGCCGTCGCCGCCAAGCAAAGCGCCGTGTTCCTTCGGCACCTAGCAAAGAAGTGCCTGCGTTCGGCGCCTCGCCGCATCGCAGCCTGGCAAAGCACTGCGTGCCTTCGGCGCCTGGCAAAGCACTGCGTGCCTTCGCCGCCTCACACAGCGCTGCGTGCCTTCGGCGCCTGGCAAAGCAGCGCGTGCCTTCGCCGCCTCGCCGCCTAAGAAAGCGCCGCGTCCCTTCTCGCCCTCGCCGCCTAGCAAAGCGCCGTGTCCCTTCGCCGCCTCGCCGCCCAGCAAAGCTCCGCGTGCCGTCGCCGCCAAGCAAAGCGCCGTGTTCCTTCGGCACCTAGCAAAGAAGTGCCTGCGTTCGGCGCCTCGCCGCATCGCAGCCTGGCAAAGCACTGCGTGCCTTCGCCGCCTCACACAGCGCTGCGTGCCTTCGGCGCCTGGCAAAGCAGCGCGTGCCTTCGCCGCCTCGCCGCCTAAGAAAGCGCCGCGTCCCTTCTCGCCCTCGCCGCCTAGCAAAGCGCCGTGTCCCTTCGCCGCCTCGCCGCCCAGCAAAGCTCCGCGTGCCGTCGCCGCCAAGCAAAGCGCCGTGTTCCTTCGGCACCTAGCAAAGAAGTGCCTGCGTTCGGCGCCTCGCCGCATCGCAGCCTGGCAAAGCACTGCGTGCCTTCGCCGCCTGGCAAAGCAGTGCGTGCCTTCGCCGCCTCACACAGCGCTGCGTGCCTTCGGCGCCTGGCAAAGCAGCGCGTGCCTTCGCCGCCTCGCCGCCTAAGAAAGCGCCGCGTCCCTTCTCGCCCTCGCCGCCTACCAAAGCGCCGTGTCCCTTCGCCTCCTCGCCGCCCAGCAAAGCTCCGCGTGCCGTCGCCGCCAAGCAAAGCGCCGTGTTCCTTCGGCACCTAGCAAAGAAGTGCCTGCGTTCGGCGCCTCGCCGCATCGCAGCCTGGCAAAGCACTGCGTGCCTTCGCCGCCTCACACAGCGCTGCGTGCCTTCGGCGCCCGGCAAAGCAGCGCGTGCCTTCGCCGCCTCGCCGCCTAAGAAAGCGCCGCGTCCCTTCTCGCCCTCGCCGCCTAGCAAAGCGCCGTGTCCCTTCGCCGCCTCGCCGCCCAGCAAAGCTCCGCGTGCCGTCGCCGCCAAGCAAAGCGCCGTGTTCCTTCGGCACCTAGCAAAGAAGTGCCTGCGTTCGGCGCCTCGCCGCATCGCAGCCTGGCAAAGCACTGCGTGCCTTCGGCGCCTGGCAAAGCAGTGCGTGCCTTCGCCGCCTCACACAGCGCTGCGTGCCTTCGGCGGCTGGCAAAGCAGCGCGTGCCTTCGCCGCCTCGCCGCCTAAGAAAGCGCCGCGTCCCTTCTCGCCCTCGCCGCCTAGCAAAGCGCCGTGTCCCTTCGCCGCCTCGCCGCCCAGCAAAGCTCCGCGTGCCGTCGCCGCCAAGCAAAGCGCCGTGTTCCTTCGGCACCTAGCAAAGAAGTGCCTGCGTTGGGCGCCTCGCCGCATCGCAGCCTGGCAAAGCAGTGCGTGCCTTCGCCGCCTCACACAGCGCTGCGTGCCTTCGGCGCCTGGCAAAGCAGCGCGTGCCTTCGCCGCCTCGCCGCCTAAGAAAGCGCCGCGTCCCTTCTCGCCCTCGCCGCCTAGCAAAGCGCCGTGTCCCTTCGCCGCCTCGCCGCCCAGCAAAGCTCCGCGTGCCGTCGCCGCCAAGCAAAGCGCCGTGTTCCTTCGGCACCTAGCAAAGAAGTGCCTGCGTTCGGCGCCTCGCCGCATCGCAGCCTGGCAAAGCAGTGCGTGCCTTCGGCGCCTGGCAAAGCAGTGCGTGCCTTCGCCGCCTCACACAGCGCTGCGTGCCTTCGGCGCCTGGCAAAGCAGCGCGTGCCTTCGCCGCCTCGCCGCCTAAGAAAGCGCCGCGTCCCTTCTCGCCCTCGCCGCCTAGCAAAGCGCCGTGTCCCTTCGCCGCCTCGCCGCCCAGCAAAGCTCCGCGTGCCGTCGCCGCCAAGCAAAGCGCCGTGTTCCTTCGGCACCTAGCAAAGAAGTGCCTGCGTTCGGCGCCTCGCCGCATCGCAGCCTGGCAAAGCACTGCGTGCCTTCGGCGCCTGGCAAAGCAGTGCGTGCCTTCGCCGCCTCACACAGCGCTGCGTGCCTTCGGCGCCTGGCAAAGCAGCGCGTGCCTTCGCCGCCTCGCCGCCTAAGAAAGCGCCGCGTCCCTTCTCGCCCTCGCCGCCTAGCAAAGCGCCGTGTCCCTTCGCCGCCTCGCCGCCCAGCAAAGCTCCGCGTGCCGTCGCCGCCAAGCAAAGCGCCGTGTTCCTTCGGCACCTAGCAAAGAAGTGCCTGCGTTCGGCGCCTCGCCGCATCGCAGCCTGGCAAAGCACTGCGTGCCTTCGGCGCCTGGCAAAGCAGTGCGTGCCTTCGCCGCCTCACACAGCGCTGCGTGCCTTCGGCGCCTGGCAAAGCAGCGCGTGCCTTCGCCGCCTCGCCGCCTAAGAAAGCGCCGCGTCCCTTCTCGCCCTCGCCGCCTAGCAAAGCGCCGTGTCCCTTCGCCGCCTCGCCGCCCAGCAAAGCTCCGCGTGCCGTCGCCGCCAAGCAAAGCGCCGTGTTCCTTCGGCACCTAGCAAAGAAGTGCCTGCGTTCGGCGCCTCGCCGCATCGCAGCCTGGCAAAGCACTGCGTGCCTTCGCCGCCTCACACAGCGCTGCGTGCCTTCGGCGCCTGGCAAAGCAGCGCGTGCCTTCGCCGCCTCGCCGCCTAAGAAAGCGCCGCGTCCCTTCTCGCCCTCGCCGCCTAGCAAAGCGCCGTGTCCCTTCGCCGCCTCGCCGCCCAGCAAAGCTCCGCGTGCCGTCGCCGCCAAGCAAAGCGCCGTGTTCCTTCGGCACCTAGCAAAGAAGTGCCTGCGTTCGGCGCCTCGCCACATCGCAGCCTAGCAAAGCGCTGCGTGCCTTCGGCGGCTGGCAAAGCAGTGCGTGCCTTCGCCGCCTCACACAGCGCTGCGTGCCTTCGGCGCCTGGCAAAGCAGCGCGTGCCTTCGCCGCCTCGCCGCCTAAGAAAGCGCCGCGTCCCTTCTCGCCCTCGCCGCCTACCAAAGCGCCGTGTCCCTTCGCCGCCTCGCCGCCCAGCAAAGCTCCGCGTGCCGTCGCCGCCAAGCAAAGCGCCGTGTTCCTTCGGCACCTAGCAAAGAAGTGCCTGCGTTCGGCGCCTCGCCGCATCGCAGCCTGGCAAAGCACTGCGTGCCTTCGCCGCCTGGCAAAGCACTGCGTGCCTTCGCCGCCTCACACAGCGCTGCGTGCCTTCGGCGCCTGGCAAAGCAGCGCGTGCCTTCGCCGCCTCGCCGCCTAAGAAAGCGCCGCGTCCCTTCTCGCCCTCGCCGCCTAGCAAAGCGCCGTGTCCCTTCGCCGCCTCGCCGCCCAGCAAAGCTCCGCGTGCCGTCGCCGCCAAGCAAAGCGCCGTGTTCCTTCGGCACCTAGCAAAGAAGTGCCTGCGTTCGGCGCCTCGCCGCATCGCAGCCTGGCAAAGCACTGCGTGCCTTCGCCGCCTCACACAGCGCTGCGTGCCTTCGGCGCCTGGCAAAGCAGCGCGTGCCTTCGCCGCCTCGCCGCCTAAGAAAGCGCCGCGTCCCTTCTCGCCCTCGCCGCCTAGCAAAGCGCCGTGTCCCTTCGCCGCCTCGCCGCCCAGCAAAGCTCCGCGTGCCGTCGCCGCCAAGCAAAGCGCCGTGTTCCTTCGGCACCTAGCAAAGAAGTGCCTGCGTTCGGCGCCTCGCCGCATCGCAGCCTGGCAAAGCACTGCGTGCCTTCGCCGCCTGGCAAAGCACTGCGTGCCTTCGCCGCCTCACACAGCGCTGCGTGCCTTCGGCGCCTGGCAAAGCAGCGCGTGCCTTCGCCGCCTCGCCGCCTAAGAAAGCGCCGCGTCCCTTCTCGCCCTCGCCGCCTAGCAAAGCGCCGTGTCCCTTCGCCGCCTCGCCGCCCAGCAAAGCTCCGCGTGCCGTCGCCGCCAAGCAAAGCGCCGTGTTCCTTCGGCACCTAGCAAAGAAGTGCCTGCGTTCGGCGCCTCGCCGCATCGCAGCCTGGCAAAGCAGTGCGTGCCTTCGCCGCCTCACACAGCGCTGCGTGCCTTCGGCGCCTGGCAAAGCAGCGCGTGCCTTCGCCGCCTCGCCGCCTAAGAAAGCGCCGCGTCCCTTCTCGCCCTCGCCGCCTAGCAAAGCGCCGTGTCCCTTCGCCGCCTCGCCGCCCAGCAAAGCTCCGCGTGCCGTCGCCGCCAAGCAAAGCGCCGTGTTCCTTCGGCACCTAGCAAAGAAGTGCCTGCGTTCGGCGCCTCGCCGCATCGCAGCCTGGCAAAGCACTGCGTGCCTTCGGCGCCTGGCAAAGCAGTGCGTGCCTTCGCCGCCTCACACAGCGCTGCGTGCCTTCGGCGCCTGGCAAAGCAGCGCGTGCCTTCGCCGCCTCGCCGCCTAAGAAAGCGCCGCGTCCCTTCTCGCCCTCGCCGCCTACCAAAGCGCCGTGTCCCTTCGCCGCCTCGCCGCCCAGCAAAGCTCCGCGTGCCGTCGCCGCCAAGCAAAGCGCCGTGTTCCTTCGGCACCTAGCAAAGAAGTGCCTGCGTTCGGCGCCTCGCCGCATCGCAGCCTGGCAAAGCACTGCGTGCCTTCGCCGCCTCACACAGCGCTGCGTGCCTTCGGCGCCTGGCAAAGCAGCGCGTGCCTTCGCCGCCTCGCCGCCTAAGAAAGCGCCGCGTCCCTTCTCGCCCTCGCCGCCTAGCAAAGCGCCGTGTCCCTTCGCCGCCTCGCCGCCCAGCAAAGCTCCGCGTGCCGTCGCCGCCAAGCAAAGCGCCGTGTTCCTTCGGCACCTAGCAAAGAAGTGCCTGCGTTCGGCGCCTCGCCGCATCGCAGCCTGGCAAAGCACTGCGTGCCTTCGGCGCCTGGCAAAGCAGTGCGTGCCTTCGCCGCCTCACACAGCGCTGCGTGCCTTCGGCGCCTGGCAAAGCAGCGCGTGCCTTCGCCGCCTCGCCGCCTAAGAAAGCGCCGCGTCCCTTCTCGCCCTCGCCGCCTAGCAAAGCGCCGTGTCCCTTCGCCGCCTCGCCGCCCAGCAAAGCTCCGCGTGCCGTCGCCGCCAAGCAAAGCGCCGTGTTCCTTCGGCACCTAGCAAAGAAGTGCCTGCGTTGGGCGCCTCGCCGCATCGCAGCCTGGCAAAGCAGTGCGTGCCTTCGCCGCCTCACACAGCGCTGCGTGCCTTCGGCGCCTGGCAAAGCAGCGCGTGCCTTCGCCGCCTCGCCGCCTAAGAAAGCGCCGCGTCCCTTCTCGCCCTCGCCGCCTAGCAAAGCGCCGTGTCCCTTCGCCGCCTCGCCGCCCAGCAAAGCTCCGCGTGCCGTCGCCGCCAAGCAAAGCGCCGTGTTCCTTCGGCACCTAGCAAAGAAGTGCCTGCGTTCGGCGCCTCGCCGCATCGCAGCCTGGCAAAGCAGTGCGTGCCTTCGGCGCCTGGCAAAGCAGTGCGTGCCTTCGCCGCCTCACACAGCGCTGCGTGCCTTCGGCGCCTGGCAAAGCAGCGCGTGCCTTCGCCGCCTCGCCGCCTAAGAAAGCGCCGCGTCCCTTCTCGCCCTCGCCGCCTAGCAAAGCGCCGTGTCCCTTCGCCGCCTCGCCGCCCAGCAAAGCTCCGCGTGCCGTCGCCGCCAAGCAAAGCGCCGTGTTCCTTCGGCACCTAGCAAAGAAGTGCCTGCGTTCGGCGCCTCGCCGCATCGCAGCCTGGCAAAGCACTGCGTGCCTTCGCCGCCTGGCAAGCACTGCGTGCCTTCGCCGCCTCACACAGCGCTGCGTGCCTTCGGCGCCTGGCAAAGCAGCGCGTGCCTTCGCCGCCTCGCCGCCTAAGAAAGCGCCGCGTCCCTTCTCGCCCTCGCCGCCTAGCAAAGCGCCGTGTCCCTTCGCCGCCTCGCCGCCCAGCAAAGCTCCGCGTGCCGTCGCCGCCAAGCAAAGCGCCGTGTTCCTTCGGCACCTAGCAAAGAAGTGCCTGCGTTCGGCGCCTCGCCGCATCGCAGCCTGGCAAAGCACTGCGTGCCTTCGCCGCCTCACACAGCGCTGCGTGCCTTCGGCGCCTGGCAAAGCAGCGCGTGCCTTCGCCGCCTCGCCGCCTAAGAAAGCGCCGCGTCCCTTCTCGCCCTCGCCGCCTAGCAAAGCGCCGTGTCCCTTCGCCGCCCAGCAAAGCTCCGCGTGCCGTCGCCGCCAAGCAAAGCGCCGTGTTCCTTCGGCACCTAGCAAAGAAGTGCCTGCGTTCGGCGCCTCGCCGCATCGCAGCCTGGCAAAGCACTGCGTGCCTTCGCGCCTGGCAAAGCAGTGCGTGCCTTCGCCGCCTCACACAGCGCTGCGTGCCTTCGGCGCCTGGCAAAGCAGCGCGTGCCTTCGCCGCCTCGCCGCCTAAGAAAGCGCCGCGTCCCTTCTCGCCCTCGCCGCCTAGCAAAGCGCCGTGTCCCTTCGCCGCCTCGCCGCCCAGCAAAGCTCCGCGTGCCGTCGCCGCCAAGCAAAGCGCCGTGTTCCTTCGGCACCTAGCAAAGAAGTGCCTGCGTTGGGCGCCTCGCCGCATCGCAGCCTGGCAAAGCACTGCGTGCCTTCGCCGCCTCACACAGCGCTGCGTGCCTTCGGCGCCTGGCAAAGCAGCGCGTGCCTTCGCCGCCTCGCCGCCTAAGAAAGCGCCGCGTCCCTTCTCGCCCTCGCCGCCTAGCAAAGCGCCGTGTCCCTTCGCCGCCTCGCCGCCCAGCAAAGCTCCGCGTGCCGTCGCCGCCAAGCAAAGCGCCGTGTTCCTTCGGCACCTAGCAAAGAAGTGCCTGCGTTCGGCGCCTCGCCGCATCGCAGCCTGGCAAAGCACTGCGTGCCTTCGCCGCCTCACACAGCGCTGCGTGCCTTCGGCGCCTGGCAAAGCAGCGCGTGCCTTCGCCGCCTCGCCGCCTAAGAAAGCGCCGCGTCCCTTCTCGCCCTCGCCGCCTAGCAAAGCGCCGTGTCCCTTCGCCGCCTCGCCGCCCAGCAAAGCTCCGCGTGCCGTCGCCGCCAAGCAAAGCGCCGTGTTCCTTCGGCACCTAGCAAAGAAGTGCCTGCGTTGGGCGCCTCGCCGCATCGCAGCCTGGCAAAGCAGTGCGTGCCTTCGCCGCCTCACACAGCGCTGCGTGCCTTCGGCGCCTGGCAAAGCAGCGCGTGCCTTCGCCGCCTCGCCGCCTAAGAAAGCGCCGCGTCCCTTCTCGCCCTCGCCGCCTAGCAAAGCGCCGTGTCCCTTCGCCGCCTCGCCGCCCAGCAAAGCTCCGCGTGCCGTCGCCGCCAAGCAAAGCGCCGTGTTCCTTCGGCACCTAGCAAAGAAGTGCCTGCGTTCGGCGCCTCGCCGCATCGCAGCCTGGCAAAGCACTGCGTGCCTTCGGCGCCTGGCAAAGCAGTGCGTGCCTTCGCCGCCTCACACAGCGCTGCGTGCCTTCGGCGCCTGGCAAAGCAGCGCGTGCCTTCGCCGCCTCGCCGCCTAAGAAAGCGCCGCGTCCCTTCTCGCCCTCGCCGCCTAGCAAAGCGCCGTGTCCCTTCGCCGCCTCGCCGCCCAGCAAAGCTCCGCGTGCCGTCGCCGCCAAGCAAAGCGCCGTGTTCCTTCGGCACCTAGCAAAGAAGTGCCTGCGTTCGGCGCCTCGCCGCATCGCAGCCTGGCAAAGCACTGCGTGCCTTCGCCGCCTCACACAGCGCTGCGTGCCTTCGGCGCCTGGCAAAGCAGCGCGTGCCTTCGCCGCCTCGCCGCCTAAGAAAGCGCCGCGTCCCTTCTCGCCCTCGCCGCCTAGCAAAA
>NW_027118741.1:0-32737 GCF_036417845.1 Apteryx mantelli | reverse complement strand
TCGATAGCAAATGCTGACAAGGAGCAAAGGCGGACTAGACGCGAAGCGGTTTTTTGCGCTTAGTCCCTAAGGGGCGGGCTGAAACGAGGAAGCAAGACGCTGCAGCGGAACCCTCGATCTCCCCAGAAGCTGCGGCAGTAGGAGGCGTTCTGGCCCGGGTAACTAAGGTAACTCTCGATGCGGAACGTTCGTTATTTCGGCCTTCCGGGAGCAGCGTTGGGGACTAAGCGACCCGTTGTTACCCTGCGGCTATCGTTAACCGTAAGCTGCTTAGTTTTGCTTTGGTTGTTTGTATTTTGTTTTGTTATCGTACACGCGTGCGTAGAAAAAGGAAAGAGAGGATATTTAATTTTTAGATTCATTGCCACGGCTGAAGCTGAAGAGACCAGAAAAACGTAAGCGAGCCGAAGTAATAAAATGAAAAGGAACCGAGCGAGAGCCGTCTCCGCCGCCCCAAAAGGGAAAGCCCGTTCCTCCCGGCGAGGAAGGTTTCGCCGTTAATAGCGATCGGAATAACAGGTGACCGACATCTAACGGAAGGTGCGTACGCGTTACAGAAAGGATGCCGCGTCCATCCGTCTCTGCGCGCGTGACTTTCTGTGTCTGCGAAGCGTCGTGCTTTAAGAGCCCCAAGGCAGCAAATTCCTGTCTTAGGGGAACGGCGGTCAGGTGGCCAGAGAGAGAGGGAGAGGGAAGCGTGCGAATTGTTAAAACGAAGAGATGGCTTTCAGGAAGGCTCAGTTAGCGCGACCCCAGGTTAATTGCCTGGCAATGGCATTTGGGGCAGCAGGAAGGCGGCAGCTAGAAGAAAAGTGAAAGCCTTGCGGAATTAAGGCTCCTTCTCATGTATTAGATGCGCTTTTGTGGTTAGAAACAACTTTGGATTGTTACGATTTTCTGCCGACCTTTGAATCGACTTCCTTCCTTCCTTCCTTCCTTCCTTCCTTCCTTCCTTCCTTCTTTCCATTTTTGCTTTGCTCTGTGCTTTTGTGGGCAGCGCACACTCTCGGCGAGACGCAGGAGTTCAGCTGTGCAGCCTGCCAGAGAAGCATCGCCCACGAGGCCTCGCTAGCCTCGAGCTGTAGGCGCTGATGCACGTGGCCCGTTCTGTCGGGCGCGCAGATTTGGCTGCCGGAATTTCAGCTTGGCTTTACGCCCTGTAGCGGCGCTGTTTTTGTCTTTATAAAATTGCGCTACTCCTAGGCGTTGGGCACGTCGGGGAACGGCTGTGTGCTGCCGTGAAGAAGTGCGGGCTCCCGCCCTCAGCCCTTTGTCGGCAAGTTCTCGGGTGTCGAGAGCGGCCGGGGGACTCCGAATGCCGGCGGAAAGGTTCTCTGCCCGCTCCTGACGAGGAGCCTTCGGCCGCGGGAAGCTCGGCGGCGTCCTTCCCGCACCTCGTGAGTCGTAAGCCGCGGTTCGCGGGCCGGCAGGGCAGGGTGTGTGCGTGGGAGGGGGGGGGAATAGCGCCTGGCAGCCCGGCGGCTCCGGGCGTCGCTGTTGCTAGCGGGGCCCCGAGGTCCGTGTGCAGCCTCAGCTGCCTGTCAGGGAGCTTTGTTTTGGTGCGTTTGCCTGGCAAAAGCAGCGAGGGAGGCCTCAAATAGGAATTTTCGCGGCTAGGTGGGTAAGCTGTGCCCCCAGCTGCCTTTGCCTTGCTTTGCCGCTTAGCGTCGTCACGGCGACTTGGGAGCCCGCGATAAAATCCGTTACGGGGCTGAGGGAGGCCCTGCGTTTGCCCCGCTTGGGAAACCGTCGTTAAAGCTTGGGGGGGGGGGGGCGGGGACGAAGCTCCGAAAAAAAGGAGACTCTGCCGGTGACCTCGGCGGTCCGATTCGTTTGCAGGCTGACGTTCCGAGGGCCGGCGAGCGGAAGAGGAGCGGCTCAGCCCGTTCGGTTGGTTTCGGCGATACTGTTTTAAGGAAGCGCGTAAGTACAGAAGGGGTCTGGGGGGGGTTTTGAGCAGGACAGAAAGAGCGAGAAGATTGGAGAGTGTGGAGAAACTAGGTGCCGCGGGCACTGAAGCTGTGAAGGGCTGAGAGAATTTGGGCTTAAGCATCTGAAAGGGGCTGCTAACGCGCGAGGAGCGGTAAAATACCGTCGCTGAACGCCAGGCTCCTTTGCAGCCCTCCGTCCCCTCGGCAGCCTTCTCGTTCTGTTTCCGTGCCTCTGTTCAGCTCCCCCGTCCGCCCGTTTGCCTGCCTCTCCCTCTTCTGCCCTGCGCTGTCCCCTTTCTCTGTCTGCCTTTGCCTCCCTCTTTTACCCTCGCCGCCTTTGTGGCCAGCTCTGCCCCCTCTCGTTCTCTTCAGAATTAAGGTGCAAATAAGCCGTATTAAGATGCTGGTGTTGAAAGCTTTAAGGATTTCCCCACCGCCCGCCCTCCTCCCCCCCCCCCCCCCCCCCAAAAAAAAATGCATCTTGTTTTTCCTTTTTGTTGTATCATAATATGTAGTGCCGTAAATCTCTTTGAGACTGGGAAACATCTGTTTTACCGTCTCATCCTGTTTAACAAGCACCATCTACTATTAGGCTCTCAGGAGCGCAGCGATCGCGGAAGGACACGTCTTTTGAGATGTGCCTTTGCAAAGGTGTTCGGCTGCCTGGGGGGATGGATCAAAGCCTTTGAGGCTGCCTCCGATCTGTTTCATTTCGTTCTGAATTTCTTCCTTTCTTTGCTTTCTCCTAGGGCGTCTGTCAGCTAACGAGTAAAGACGGTGGAACGGCCCGTCCGCGCAGGAGAACTGACGCACGGTAAACGTGAATACGCTAGACCTCCGCTACGTCACGGGCGTTTGTTTACGTCCGTGCGTTCAAATCTCTAGTTGCGCGTTCGGGACGCGGCATCTGCCCGGTATCCGACTCCTCCGTTGTAGCGCAGAAGGCGCTGTACAGCTGCCGGTCTCTACGGGAGGTTGTTAGCGAGGAGGAGAACGGCGTGTTCCAGCTCGTGGCCGCCAAACGGGCTCCTTTGTGTCCGCTTTCAGACTTGGGGCCTGCTTCATCGGTCTGCTTGGACGTGGTTTCTCGGGGGGAACGCGAGCGCTTTCCCCGTGCTTTTCCTGTGTCGAAACCGGTAGTTTATAGGCCAGAGCGGTTGTGCCGTACCTTCCTTTTGAGAGGCGTTTCGTCCTCGCCTCGGGCTTCTGGGAAAATAAATTGGACGGAATTGCCGAAGGTGCGCCTTGAAATAGGCGGTAAATCTAGAAGCGTGTCTGGATTGCGAGGGGCTCGTAACTGGGTCTTTGTCCTCAACGTCTGCTTTTCTTTCGCTCTTATTCCTCCGACGATCGGCGTCGCTGCGGCGTCTCGTGTTTCACGGGCAGCGCTCTCTATTCAGTAAGGACGTGAGAACTCCTGCGCTCCCGGAGAGCCCGGGATCCCTGCTCCGGGCTGGTCATTTGAGGCCTCTGTGCGGAGCGTTCTTTCTAGTTACGCACCCCGCGTGAGCCTCTCCTTCGGCTGTTTTCCCAAGGCGTTGGAAATGCTTCTGGGAAACGCTGTCGTTTCCGAAACGTTTCGCCGTGCCCTTGCCGGTAGGGGATCCCGTGAGAGGCGGGCAGAGGCGGCCGACGTCTGCGCGAGGAAAGAAGCGTGGCGCAAAGAAGGGACCTCTTTGGCCCGCCTGGTCCGCTTTAGAGAGTTCTCTTTTGGACCTGAAGATGGGGTCTGCGAGTGCCACGCGCAGCGCACGCGTTTTGTTCCCCCCCCCCGTTCTTTTAGCGAGACCGTGCGTGTCCTCGAGCTGTTTGTCCCGAGGGGGGAGTCGCTGCGGGAATTGCCGGGGGAGGCCCTGACGGCGGGACGCGAGAAAGACGCCTTTGACCGCGTGCGTGCGGCCGAAGAAACGTCAGCCGAGGGATCCCATGTAAAGAACTGCTCGCCTAGGTTTGCTGCCTCGCAACGCATTGTCAGAGTTTTTTACGAACGCTCCTCCTCGGGGAAGCGCCTGTTCGTTCCGTGAATACGAGCGCAAAAAAACGCGCACGTTACCGACCCTTGAAAGCGAGGTCCGTGGCGCTGGGGTAGCGTGCGTAGCCGAGCCTAAATCCCGTAGTAACTCCTTTCGATGTCGTTCTCTTCTACGAAAGCCCTTAGAGCAGATGAAAACATTTCTCGCCCTCTTTTGTTTGTCGAATGGGCCACGATACCGAGAAAAACCTGCGGCGAAGGAGACGTAGTAGTGGGTTTCCCTAGAGAAGGTGTCTTGTGCTGTGCTCGAGGGCTTGCCGTGCGCTTTGTCCGAGGGCGGGCGGCGAATGCCCGCTTTCCTCTCGAGCGGCCCCTGGGGAGCAGAAAGTTGTGCCTCGGAGGCAAACTCTTTCTTGCAGCTGGCTTTGAAGAAGCTGGCTAGCCGTGCAAAGTAACGGCAATGCTGGGGAGTCGCTGGAAGCGCTTAAAAGAGCGTCTTTCCCTTTTCGAGAAGGCGATGCGCTTTCCTTGCTAATCCCCGTAGTAACTAATGGAGCCAGGTAAGTGGTACCTAGGTGAGCGAGCCGTTAGTCTTTCTCCCCTAGGAATAGCCTTTAGGCTGCGATCGCTGCTAGAAAAGGCCGGCTCTTTTCGAAACGGAACGAGCCTTTGGCGGCACTACAGGAAACGAGCTAAAAAGGTGATGGGAATAGTAACGTTTTCATGCTTTAACGTGCCAGACGTACCGTGTGCCAGCATCTCGTGCTGTTGAATAATAAAAGCTGAGCAGTCTGTCAAGCAAATAGCGTGGCTTGCTTTGGCCTGTTTATTTCGTTTAACAATCAGTAAAGGCAGGAGGTGGAAAGTCCTAAAGAAGAAGGGCTGCTTCTTGGAACGCTTGCAAATTGTCCCATTAAGTAGGTGGGTGGGGGTTGTTTGTTTGTTTGTTTGTTTGTTTTTTAAGTGCAGCCTCTGCCTCTTTTTTGTCTGTGGAGTATTTTGCAACGCCGTTCAAAGGAAAGCGCTGTTCCTGAAGCCTCCGGGAGAAGCGGCTCGAGCACGACACGCAGCGACTCTGCGCCTCGCAGCAGGCGCTGTAAATAAGGGCGGGTGAGCCGAGGCGAGGGCGGTGAAATCTCTGCAAAGGGCGGGCGGGGCGGGGGGGGCTCTGCGGGGCGCTGCGGCGGGGTGCGGGTGCCGAGGGCGGGCGGGCGGCGGGCAGAGGGGCGGGCCGGAACGCGATGGCTACGGAAGCGAAGGGCGGGAGGGTGAGGGAGCGCTGCGCCACCCCGGCGCCGGGCATGCTGGGAGCGGTAGTCTTCCGGCACCGGGCTTCCGGGCGGCCATGTTGCTTTTGCACGGCATGCTGGGAGCGGTAGTCTTCCGGCACCGGGCTTCCGGGCGGCCCTTTTAGTCTGCACGGCACGCTGGGAACTGTAGTTTTCTGGCAGGGGTTTTCCCAGCAGCCGTTTTAGTCTGCAGGGCATGCCGGCAGGTGCAGTCTTCCCGTACTGGCCTTCTGGGAGACCGTGTTGCGCCTCCCGAGGTGGCGGGAGGTGCGGTTCTCTGTCGGCGGGGTTCCCAGCAGCTGTTCGCGTTGTGCTCCGGGGCAGGCCAGCAGCTGTACTTCCAGGTGCCTGTGCCTTCTCCGCCCTGCAGCAGTGGCCCGCTAGGGGTGTGTGTGTGCGTGTGTGTGTGTGGTCCTTACCGGACACGTGTCGCTCGGGTGTCCAAAAAGCAGTACTGCACCGTGGCGCATGCACACGGCGGGCGGCCGTACTCCCTGCTTCCCCCGGGGTGTCCAAAAAGCGGTATTGCACGAAAAAGGGGGGGGGCGCGCGTGCGCACTGCGCTCCGCCGCGCTCACTGCTGCCACCCGGTGTCCAAAAAGCGGTACTGCACCCGGTGGGGGGGGCGCGCGTGCGCACACAGGCGGCGAGCACATGCTCAGTGCCGGTCGCCATGTTTGCCGCTGCTCTCCGCCGTTTCGGGAACGGGTAAGCGAATGGCGCGTGCTCGTCGCCCCTTCCCGGTGCTCGCGGAGCGGCCACGGGCACGGGCAGCCTCGGGGCGCTCGCTGGGAGCCCCGGGCTGCCGCGGCGGGCTGCGGTTCGCACGCGTGAGCCGCCCGGCTGCAGCGCCGCGCCGCGAGCACGCGAGTGCGCCATTGCGGGTCTCGCCTCCCTTCGTGCTCCCCCCTCCCCTCGGGCTCCTCCTCGCTCCCCCCTCCCCTCGGGATCCGGCTCCCCCCCGCCCCTCGGGCTCCCCCGGCTCCCCCCCTCCCCTCGGGCTCCCCCCGTCCCTCGGGCTCCCCCGGCTCCCCCCGCCCCTCGGGTTCCCTCCTGCTCCCCCCGCCCCTCGGGCTCCCCCTCGCCCCCCCCTCCCCTCGGGCTCCCCCTCGCTCCCCCCTCCCCTCGGGATCCGGCTCCCCCCCGCCCCTCGGGCTCCCCCTCGCCCCCCCCCTCCCCTCGGGCTCCCCCTCGCCCCCCCCCTCCCCTCGGGCTCCCCCTCGCTCCCCCCCTCCCCTCGGGCTCCCCCTCGCCCCCCCCTCCCCTCGGGCTCCCCCTCGCTCCCCCCCCCCCTCGGGCTCCCCCTCGCTCCCCCCCCCCCCCTCGGGCTCCCCCTCGCTCCCCCCCCCCCCCTCGGGCTCCCCCTCGCTCCCCCCCTCCCCTCGGGCTCCCCCTCGCTCCCCCCTCCCATCGGGCTCCCCCGGCGGTGGGGAAGCAAGATGGCGGCGAGCAGGGAGGGCGTTTTGGCTGGGCGGCGGCGGCGGGTGAGGGCGGAGGCGGTGTGGAGGGAAGGACGTGGGGCCCCCGGTGAGGCGAACGCGCAGGTTCGGGGGGCGCCGGGCATCGGGCTGCGTCCTGCCCGCTGCGGCCGTCGCTGCGTGGAGGCGGCGGTGCGGGGCGAGTGGGGGGGGGGGCGGGCTGGGGCCGGGCGCCGGGAGCGCCGGGAGCGCGGGGCAGGGTGTGCTGGAGCGCGGGTGCGACGTTGCGTTTTGCGTGTGCGGCGTTTAGGGCGCCGGTTCGTTGGCGGCGCGGGCCGGGCAGGAGCGGGGGGGCAGGCGGGCCCCGGAGCAGGGTTGCGGCGCGGCGTCGGCCCTGTAGTGTTTCCAAACAGTTTAGTCTGTAACGTATGATGCAAGGCGGTGTATTAAGACCTTTCCTTTGAGGGAAAGAAGGAAAAAGAAAGAAAGGGGGGGCGGGGGGGAAAAAAACACGGGAAAGAGAAAAGAGCGCGCGTCAGTCGAAGTGTTTTCTTGGAAGCGAAATGCAATTTTCTCTCCGTTACAGAGGCGGAACCGACGATAGCAAATGCTGACAAGGAGCAAAGGCGGACGAGCGAGCGGTTTTTTGCGCTTAGTCCCTAAGGGGCGGGCTGAAACGAGGAAGCAAGAACGCAGCAGCGGACCCTCGATCTCCCCAGAAGCTGCGGCAGTAGGAGGCGTTCTGGCCCGGGTAACTAAGGTAACTCTCGATGCGGAACGTTCGTTATTTCGGCCTTCCGGGAGCAGCGTTGGGGACTAAGCGACCCGTTGTTACCCTGCGGCTATCGTTAACCGTAGCTGCCTTAGTTTTGCTTTGGTTGTTTGTATTTTGTTTTGTTATCGTACACGCGTGCGTAGAAAAGGAAAGAGAGGATATTTAATTTTTAGATTCATTGCCACGGCTGAAGCTGAAGAGACCAGAAAAACGTAAGCGAGCCGAAGTAATAAAATGAAAAGGAACCGAGCGAGAGCCGTCTCCGCCGCCCCAAAAGGGAAAGCCCGTTCCTCCCGGCGAGGAAGGTTCGCCGTTAATAGCGATCGGAATAACAGGTGACCGACATCTAACGGAAGGTGCGTACGCGTTACAGAAAGGATGCCGCGTCCATCCGTCTCTGCGCGCGTGACTTTCTGTGTCTGCGAAGCGTCGTGCTTTAAGAGCCCCAAGGCAGCAAATTCCTGTCTTAGGGGAACGGCGGTCAGGTGGCCAGAGAGAGAGGGAGAGGGAAGCGTGCGAATTGTAAAACGAAGAGATGGCTTTCAGGAAGGCTCAGTTAGCGCGACCCCAGGTTAATTGCCTGGCAATGGCATTTGGGCAGCAGGAAGGCGGCAGCTAGAAGAAAAGTGAAAGCCTTGCGGAATTAAGGCTCCTTCTCATGTATTAGATGCGCTTTTGTGGTTAGAAACAACTTTGGATTGTTACGATTTTCTGCCGACCTTTGAATCGACTTCCTTCCTTCCTTCCTTCCTTCCTTCTTTCCATTTTTGCTTTGCTCTGTGCTTTTGTGGGCAGCGCACACTCTCGGGCGAGACGCAGGAGTTCAGCTGTGCAGCCTGCCAGAGAAGCATCGCCCACGAGGCCTCGCTAGCCTCGAGCTGTAGGCGCTGATGCACGTGGCCCGTTCTGTCGGGCGCGCAGATTTGGCTGCCGGAATTTCAGCTTGGCTTTACGCCCTGTAGCGGTGCTGTTTTTGTCTTTATAAATTGCGCTACTCCTAGGCGTTGGGCACGTCGGGGAACGGCTGTGTGCTGCCGTGAAGAAGTGCGGGCTCCCGCCCTCAGCCCTTTGTCGGCAAGTTCTCGGGTGTCGAGAGCGGCCGGGGGACTCCGAAAGCCGGCGGAAAGGTTCTCTGCCCGCTCCTGACGAGGAGCCTTCGGCCGCGGGAAGCTCGGCGGCGTCCTTCCCCGCACTCGTGAGTCGTAAGCCGCGGTTCGCGGGCCGGCAGGGCAGGGTGTGTGCGTGGGGGGGGGGGGGGGGGAATAGCGCCTGGCAGCCCGGCGGCTCCGGCGGCGCTGTTGCTAGAGGGGCCCCGAGGTCCGTGTGCAGCCTCAGCTGCCTGTCGGGAGCTTTGTTTTGGTGCGTTTGCCTGGCAAAAGCAGCGAGGGAGGCCTCAAATAGGAATTTTCGCGGCTAGGTGGGTAAGCTGTGCCCCCAGCTGTCTTTGCCTTGCTTTGCCGCTTAGCGTCGTCACGGCGACTTGGGAGGCCGCGATAAAATCCGTTACGGGGCTGAAGGGAGGCCCTGCGTTTGCCCCGCTTGGTTGGGAAACCGTCGTTAAAGCTTGGGGGGGGGGGGGGCGGGGACGAAGCTCCGAAAGGAGACTCTGCCGGTGACCTCGGCGGTCCGATTCGTTTGCAGGCTGACGTTCCGAGGGCCGGCGAGCGGAAGAGGAGCGGCTCAGCCCGTTCGGTTGGTTTCGGCGATACTGTTTTAAGGAAGCGCGTAAGTACAGAAGGGGTCTGGGGGGGGTTTTGAGCAGGACAGGAAAGAGCGAGGAAGATTGGAGAGTGTGGAGAAACTAGGTGCCGCGGGCACTGAAGCTGTGAAGGGCTGAGAGAATTTGGGCTTAAGCATCTGAAAGGGGCTGCTAACGCGCGAGGAGCGGTAAAATACCGTCGCTGAACGCCAGGCTCCTTTGCAGCCCTCCGTCCCCCTCGGCAGCCTTCTCGTTCTGTTTCCGTGCCTCTGTTCAGCTCCCCGTCCGCCCGTTTGCCTCCCTCTCCCTCTTCTGCCCTGCGCTGTCCCCTTTCTCTGTCTGCCTTTGCCTCCCTCTTTTACCCTCGCCGCCTTTGTGGCCAGCTCTGCCCCCTTCTCGTTCTCTTCAGAATTAAGGTGCAAATAAGCCGTATTAAGATGCTGGTGTTGAAAGCTTTAAGGATTTCCCCACCGCCCGCCCTCCCCCCCCCCCCCCAAAAAAAAAAAATGCATCTTGTTTTTCCTTTTTGTTGTATCATAATATGTAGATGCCGTAAATCTCCTTGAGACTGGGAAACATCTGTTTTACCGTCTCATTCCTGTTTAACAAGCACCATCTACTATTAGGCTCTCAGGAGCGCAGCGATCGCGGAAGGACACGTCTTTTGAGATGTGCCTTTGCAAAGGTGGTTCGGCCGCCTGGGGGGATGGATCAAAGCCTTTGAGGCTGCCTCCGATCTGTTTCATTTCGTTCTGAATTTCTTCCTTTCTTGCTTTCTCCTAGGGCGTCTGTCAGCTAACGAGTAAAGACGGTGGAACGGCCCGTCCGCGCGGGAGAACTGACGCACGGTAAACGTGAATACGCTAGACCTCCGCTACGTCACGGGCGTTTGTTTACGTCCGTGCGTTCAAATCTCTAGTTGCGCGTTCGGGACGCGGCATCTGCCCGGTATCCGACTCCTCCGTGTAGCGCAGAAGGCGCTGTACAGCTGCCGGTCTCTACGGGAGGTTGTTAGCGAGGAGGAGAACGGCGTGTTCCAGCTCGTGCCGCCAAACGGGCTCCTTTGTGTCCGCTTTCAGACTTGGGGCCTGCTTCATCGGTCTGCTTGGACGTGGTTTCTCGGGGGGAACGCGAGCGCTTTCCCCGTGCTTTTCCTGTGTCGAAACCGGTAGTTTATAGGCCAGAGCGGTTGTGCCGTACCTTCCTTTGAGAGGCGTTTCGTCCTCGCCTCGGGCTTCTGGGAAAATAAATTGGACGGAATTGCCGAAGGTGCGCCTTGAAATAGGCGGTAAATCTAGAAGCGTGTCTGGATTGCGAGGGGCTCGTAACTGGGTCTTTGTCCTCACGTCTGCTTTTCTTTCGCTCTTATTGCAGGCTTCCCTCCGACGATCGGCGTCGCTGCGGCGTCTCGTGTTTCACGGGCAGCGCTCTCTATTCAGTAAGGACGTGAGAACTCCTGCGCTCCCGGAGAGCCCGGGATCCCTGCTCCGGGCTGGTCATTTGAGGCCTCTGTGCGGAGCGTTCTTTCTAGTTACGCACCCCGCGTGAGCCTCTCCTTCGGCTGTTTTCCCAAGGCGTTGGAAATGCTTCTGGGAAACGCTGTCGTTTCCGAAACGTTTCGCCGTGCCCTTGCCGGTAGGGGATCCCGTGAGAGCGGGCAGAGGCGGCCGACGTCTGCGCGAGGAAAGAAGCGTGGCGCAAAGAAGGGACCTCTTTGGCCCGCCTGGTCCGCTTTAGAGAGTTCTCTTTTGGACCTGAAGATGGGGTCTGCGAGTGCCACGCGCAGCGCACGCGTTTGTTCCCCCCCCCCGTTCTTTTAGCGAGACCGTGCGTGTCCTCGAGCTGTTTGTCCCGAGGGGGGAGTCGCTGCGGGAATTGCCGGGGAGGCCCTGACGGCGGGACGCGAGAAAGACGCCTTTGACCGCGTGCGTGCGGCCGAAGAAACGTCAGCCGAGGGATCCCAGTAAAGAACTGCTCGCCTAGGTTTGCTGCCTCGCAACGCATTGTCAGAGTTTTTTACGAACGATCCTCCTCGGGGAAGCGCCTGTTCGTTCCGTGAATACGAGCGCAAAAAACGCGCGCGTTACCGACCCTTGAAAGCGAGTCCGTGGCGCTGGGGTAGCGTGCGTAGCCGAGCCTAAATCCCGTAGTAACTCCTTTCGATGTCGTTCTCTTCTACGAAAGCCCTTAGAGCAGATGAAAACATTTCTCGCCCTCTTTTGTTTGTCGAATGGGCCACGATACCGAGAAAACCTGCGGCGAAGGAGACGTAGTAGTGGGTTTCCCTAGAGAAGGTGTCTTGTGCTGTGCTCGAGGGCTTGCCGTGCGCTTTGTCCGAGGGCGGGCGGCGAATGCCCGCTTTCCTCTCGAGCGGCCCCTGGGGAGCAGAAAGTTGTGCCTCGGAGGCAAACTCTTTCTTGCAGCTGGCTTTGAAGAAGCTGGCTAGCCGTGCAAAGTAACGGCAATGCTGGGGAGTCGCTGGGAGCGCTTCAAAGAGCGTCTTTCCCTTTTAGAGAAGGCGATGCGCTTTCCTTGCTAATCCCCGTAGTAACTAATGGAGCCAGGTAAGTGGTACCTAGGTGAGCGAGCCGTTAGTCTTTCTCCCCTAGGAATAGCCTTTAGGCTGCGATCGCTGCTAGAAAAGGCCGGCTCTTTTCGAAACGGAACGAGCCTTTGGCGGCACTACAGGAAACGAGCTAAAAAGGTGATGGGAATAGTAACGTTTTCATGCTTTAACGTGCCAGACGTACCGTGTGCCAGCATCTCGTGCTGTTGAATAATAAAAGCTGAGCAGTCTGTCAAGCAAATAGCGTGGCTTGCTTTGGCCTGTTTATTTCGTTTAACAATCAGTAAAGGGCAGGAGGTGGAAAGTCCTAAAGAAGAAGGGCTGCTTCTTGGAACGCTTGCAAATTGTCCCATTAAGTAGGTGGGTGGGGGTTGTTTGTTTGTTTGTTTGTTTGTTTTTTAAGTGCAGCCTCTGCCTCTTTTTTGTCTGTGGAGTATTTTGCAACGCCGTTCAAAGGAAAGCGCTGTTCCTGAAGCCTCCGGGAGAAGCGGCTCGAGCACGACACGCAGCGACTCTGCGCCTCGCAGCAGGCGCTGTAAATAAGGGCGGGTGAGCCGAGGCGAGGGCGGTGAAATCTCTGCAAAGGGCGGGCGGGGCGGGGGGGGCTCTGCGGGGCGCTGCGGCGGGGTGCGGGGTGCCGAGGGCGGGCGAGCGGGCGGCGGGCAGAGGGGCGGGCCGGAACGCGATGGCTACGGAGCGAAGGGCGGGAGGGTGAGGGAGCGCTGCGCCACCCCGGCGCCGGGCATGCTGGGAGCGGTAGTCTTCCGGCACCGGGCTTCCGGGCGGCCATGTTGCTTTTGCACGGCATGCTGGGAGCGGTAGTCTTCCGGCACCGGGCTTCCGGGCGGCCCTTTTAGTCTGCACGGCACGCTGGGAACTGTAGTTTTCTGGCAGGGGTTTTCCCAGCAGCCGTTTTAGTCTGCAGGGCATGCCGGCAGGTGCAGTCTTCCCGTACTGGCCTTCTGGGAGACCGTGTTGCGCCTCCCGAGGTGGCGGGAGGTGCGGTTCTCTGTCGGCGGGGTTCCCAGCAGCTGTTCGCGTTGTGCTCCGGGGCAGGCCAGCAGCTGTACTTCCAGGTGCCTGTGCCTTCTCCGCCCTGCAGCAGTGGCCCGCTAGGGGTGTGTGTGTGCGTGTGTGTGTGTGGTCCTTACCGGACACGTGTCGCTCGGGTGTCCAAAAAGCAGTACTGCACCGTGGCGCATGCACACGGCGGGCGGCCGTGCTCCCTGCTTCCCCCGGGGTGTCCAAAAAGCGGTATTGCACGAAAAGGGGGGGGGCGCGCGTGCGCACTGCGCTCCGCCGCGCTCACTGCTGCCACACCCGGTGTCCAAAAAGCGGTACTGCACCCGGTGGGGGGGGCGTGCGTGCGCACTGCGTTCCGCCGCGCTCACTGCTGCCACCCGGTGTCCAAAAAGCGGTACTGCACCCGGTGGGGGGGGCGCGCGTGCGCACACAGGCGGCGAGCACATGCTCAGTGCCGGTCGCCATGTTTGCCGCTGCTCTCCGCCGTTTCGGGAACGGGTAAGCGAATGGCGCGTGCTCGTCGCCCCTTCCCGGTGCTCGCGGAGCGGCCACGGGCACGGGCAGCCTCGGGGCGCTCGCTGGGAGCCCCGGGCTGCCGCGGCGGGCTGCGGTTCGCACGCGTGAGCCGCCCGGCTGCAGCGCCGCGCCGCGAGCACGCGAGTGCGCCATTGCGGGTCTCGCCTCCCTTCGTGCTCCCCCCTCCCCTCGGGCTCCTCCTCGCTCCCCCCTCCCCTCGGGATCCGGCTCCCCCCCGCCCCTCGGGCTCCCCCGGCTCCCCCCCTCCCCTCGGGCTCCCCCCGTCCCTCGGGCTCCCCCGGCTCCCCCCGCCCCTCGGGTTCCCTCCTGCTCCCCCCGCCCCTCGGGCTCCCCCTCGCCCCCCCCTCCCCTCGGGCTCCCCCTCGCTCCCCCCTCCCCTCGGGATCCGGCTCCCCCCCGCCCCTCGGGTTCCCTCCTGCTCCCCCCGCCCCTCGGGCTCCCCCTCGCCCCCCCCCCTCCCCTCGGGCTCCCCCTCGCCCCCCCCCTCCCCTCGGGCTCCCCCTCGCTCCCCCCTCCCCTCGGGCTCCCCCTCGCTCCCCCCCTCCCCTCGGGCTCCCCCTCGCTCCCCCCCTCCCCTCGGGCTCCCCCTCGCTCCCCCCCCCCCCCTCGGGCTCCCCCTCGCTCCCCCCCCCCCTCGGGCTCCCCCTCGCTCCCCCCCTCCCCTCGGGCTCCCCTCGCTCCCCCCCTCCCCTCGGGCTCCCCCTTGCTCCCCCCTCCCATCGGGCTCCCCCGGCGGTGGGGAAGCAAGATGGCGGCGAGCAGGGAGGGCGTTTTGGCTGGGCGGCGGCGGCAGGTGAGGGCGGAGGCGGCGTGGAGGGAAGGACGTGGGGCCCCCGGTGAGGCGAACGCGCAGGTTCGGGGGGCGCCGGGCATCGGGCTGCGTCCTGCCCGCTGCGGCCGTCGCTGCGTGGAGGCGGCGGTGCGGGGCGAGTGGGGGGGGGGGGCGGGCTGGGGCCGGGCGCCGGGAGCGCGGGGCAGGGTGTGCTGGAGCGCGGGTGCGACGTTGCGTTTTGCGTGTGCGGCGTTTAGGGCGCCGGTTCGTTGGCGGCGCGGGCCGGGCAGGAGCGGGGGGGCAGGCGGGCCCCGGAGCAGGGTTGCGGCGCGGCGTCGGCCCTGTAGTGTTTCCAAACAGTTTAGTCTGTAACGTATGATGCAAGGCGGTGTATTAAGACCTTTCCTTTGAGGGAAAGAAGGAAAAAGAAAGAAAGGGGGGGCGGGGGGGAAAAAAACACGGGAAAGAGAAAAGAGCGCGCGTCAGTCGAAGTGTTTTCTTGGAAGCGAAATGCAATTTTCTCTCCGTTACAGAGGCGGAACCGACGATAGCAAATGCTGACAAGGAGCAAAGGCGGACGAGCGAGCGGTTTTTTGCGCTTAGTCCCTAAGGGGCGGGCTGAAACGAGGAAGCAAGAACGCAGCAGCGGACCCTCGATCTCCCCAGAAGCTGCGGCAGTAGGAGGCGTTCTGGCCCGGGTAACTAAGGTAACTCTCGATGCGGAACGTTCGTTATTTCGGCCTTCCGGGAGCAGCGTTGGGGACTAAGCGACCCGTTGTTACCCTGCGGCTATCGTTAACCGTAGCTGCCTTAGTTTTGCTTTGGTTGTTTGTATTTTGTTTTGTTATCGTACACGCGTGCGTAGAAAAGGAAAGAGAGGATATTTAATTTTTAGATTCATTGCCACGGCTGAAGCTGAAGAGACCAGAAAAACGTAAGCGAGCCGAAGTAATAAAATGAAAAGGAACCGAGCGAGAGCCGTCTCCGCCGCCCCAAAAGGGAAAGCCCGTTCCTCCCGGCGAGGAAGGTTCGCCGTTAATAGCGATCGGAATAACAGGTGACCGACATCTAACGGAAGGTGCGTACGCGTTACAGAAAGGATGCCGCGTCCATCCGTCTCTGCGCGCGTGACTTTCTGTGTCTGCGAAGCGTCTTGGTGCTTTAAGAGCTCCAAGACGGCCAATTCCCGTCTTCGGGAAACGGCGGTCAGGTGGCCAGAGAGAGAGGGAGAGGGAAGCGTGCGAATTGTAAAACGAAGAGATGGCTTTCAGGAAGGCTCAGTTAGCGCGACCCCAGGTTAATTGCCTGGCAATGGCATTTGGGGCAGCAGGAAGGCGGCAGCTAGAAGAAAAGTGAAAGCCTTGCGGAATTAAGGCTCCTTCTCATGTATTAGATGCGCTTTTGTGGTTAGAAACAACTTTGGATTGTTACGATTTTCTGCCGACCTTTGAATCGACTTCCTTCCTTCCTTCCTTCCTTCCTTCTTTCCATTTTTGCTTTGCTCTGTGCTTTTGTGGGCAGCGCACACTCTCGGGCGAGACGCAGGAGTTCAGCTGTGCAGCCTGCCAGAGAAGCATCGCCCACGAGGCCTCGCTAGCCTCGAGCTGTAGGCGCTGATGCACGTGGCCCGTTCTGTCGGGCGCGCAGATTTGGCTGCCGGAATTTCAGCTTGGCTTTACGCCCTGTAGCGGTGCTGTTTTTGTCTTTATAAATTGCGCTACTCCTAGGCGTTGGGCACGTCGGGGAACGGCTGTGTGCTGCCGTGAAGAAGTGCGGGCTCCCGCCCTCAGCCCTTTGTCGGCAAGTTCTCGGGTGTCGAGAGCGGCCGGGGGACTCCGAAAGCCGGCGGAAAGGTTCTCTGCCCGCTCCTGACGAGGAGCCTTCGGCCGCGGGAAGCTCGGCGGCGTCCTTCCCGCACTCGTGAGTCGTAAGCCGCGGTTCGCGGGCCGGCAGGGCAGGGTGTGTGCGTGGGGGGGGGGGGGGGGAATAGCGCCTGGCAGCCCGGCGGCTCCGGCGGCGCTGTTGCTAGAGGGGCCCCGAGGTCCGTGTGCAGCCTCAGCTGCCTGTCGGGAGCTTTGTTTTGGTGCGTTTGCCTGGCAAAAGCAGCGAGGGAGGCCTCAAATAGGAATTTTCGCGGCTAGGTGGGTAAGCTGTGCCCCAGCTGTCTTTGCCTTGCTTTGCCGCTTAGCGTCGTCACGGCGACTTGGGAGGCCGCGATAAAATCCGTTACGGGGCTGAAGGGAGGCCCTGCGTTTGCCCCGCTTGGTTGGGAAACCGTCGTTAAAGCTTGGGGGGGGGGGGGGGCGGGGACGAAGCTCCGAAAGGAGACTCTGCCGGTGACCTCGGCGGTCCGATTCGTTTGCAGGCTGACGTTCCGAGGGCCGGCGAGCGGAAGAGGAGCGGCTCAGCCCGTTCGGTTGGTTTCGGCGATACTGTTTTAAGGAAGCGCGTAAGTACAGAAGGGGTCTGGGGGGGGTTTTGAGCAGGACAGGAAAGAGCGAGGAAGATTGGAGAGTGTGGAGAAACTAGGTGCCGCGGGCACTGAAGCTGTGAAGGGCTGAGAGAATTTGGGCTTAAGCATCTGAAAGGGGCTGCTAACGCGCGAGGAGCGGTAAAATACCGTCGCTGAACGCCAGGCTCCTTTGCAGCCCTCCGTCCCCCTCGGCAGCCTTCTCGTTCTGTTTCCGTGCCTCTGTTCAGCTCCCCGTCCGCCCGTTTGCCTCCCTCTCCCTCTTCTGCCCTGCGCTGTCCCCTTTCTCTGTCTGCCTTTGCCTCCCTCTTTTACCCTCGCCGCCTTTGTGGCCAGCTCTGCCCCCTTCTCGTTCTCTTCAGAATTAAGGTGCAAATAAGCCGTATTAAGATGCTGGTGTTGAAAGCTTTAAGGATTTCCCCACCGCCCGCCCTCCCCCCCCCCCCCCCCAAAAAAAAAATGCATCTTGTTTTTCCTTTTTGTTGTATCATAATATGTAGATGCCGTAAATCTCCTTGAGACTGGGAAACATCTGTTTTACCGTCTCATTCCTGTTTAACAAGCACCATCTACTATTAGGCTCTCAGGAGCGCAGCGATCGCGGAAGGACACGTCTTTTGAGATGTGCCTTTGCAAAGGTGGTTCGGCCGCCTGGGGGGATGGATCAAAGCCTTTGAGGCTGCCTCCGATCTGTTTCATTTCGTTCTGAATTTCTTCCTTTCTTTGCTTTCTCCTAGGGCGTCTGTCAGCTAACGAGTAAAGACGGTGGAACGGCCCGTCCGCGCGGGAGAACTGACGCACGGTAAACGTGAATACGCTAGACCTCCGCTACGTCACGGGCGTTTGTTTACGTCCGTGCGTTCAAATCTCTAGTTGCGCGTTCGGGACGCGGCATCTGCCCGGTATCCGACTCCTCCGTGTAGCGCAGAAGGCGCTGTACAGCTGCCGGTCTCTACGGGAGGTTGTTAGCGAGGAGGAGAACGGCGTGTTCCAGCTCGTGGCCGCCAAACGGGCTCCTTTGTGTCCGCTTTCAGACTTGGGGCCTGCTTCATCGGTCTGCTTGGACGTGGTTTCTCGGGGGGAACGCGAGCGCTTTCCCCGTGCTTTTCCTGTGTCGAAACCGGTAGTTTATAGGCCAGAGCGGTTGTGCCGTACCTTCCTTTGAGAGGCGTTTCGTCCTCGCCTCGGGCTTCTGGGAAAATAAATTGGACGGAATTGCCGAAGGTGCGCCTTGAAATAGGCGGTAAATCTAGAAGCGTGTCTGGATTGCGAGGGGCTCGTAACTGGGTCTTTGTCCTCAACGTCTGCTTTCTTTCGCTCTTATTGCAGGCTTCCCTCCGACGATCGGCGTCGCTGCGGCGTCTCGTGTTTCACGGGCAGCGCTCTCTATTCAGTAAGGACGTGAGAACTCCTGCGCTCCCGGAGAGCCCGGGATCCCTGCTCCGGGCTGGTCATTTGAGGCCTCTGTGCGGAGCGTTCTTTCTAGTTACGCACCCCCGCGTGAGCCTCTCCTTCGGCTGTTTTCCCAAGGCGTTGGAAATGCTTCTGGGAAACGCTGTCGTTTCCGAACCGTTTCGCCGTGCCCTTGCCGGTAGGGGATCCCGTGAGAGCGGGCAGAGGCGGCCGACGTCTGCGCGAGGAAAGAAGCGTGGCGCAAAGAAGGGACCTCTTTGGCCCGCCTGGTCCGCTTTAGAGAGTTCTCTTTTGGACCTGAAGATGGGGTCTGCGAGTGCCACGCGCAGCGCACGCGTTTGTTCCCCCCCCCCGTTCTTTTAGCGAGACCGTGCGTGTCCTCGAGCTGTTTGTCCCGAGGGGGGAGTCGCTGCGGGAATTGCCGGGGAGGCCCTGACGGCGGGACGCGAGAAAGACGCCTTTGACCGCGTGCGTGCGGCCGAAGAAACGTCAGCCGAGGGATCCCAGTAAAGAACTGCTCGCCTAGGTTTGCTGCCTCGCAACGCATTGTCAGAGTTTTTTACGAACGATCCTCCTCGGGGAAGCGCCTGTTCGTTCCGTGAATACGAGCGCAAAAAACGCGCGCGTTACCGACCCTTGAAAGCGAGTCCGTGGCGCTGGGGTAGCGTGCGTAGCCGAGCCTAAATCCCGTAGTAACTCCTTTCGATGTCGTTCTCTTCTACGAAAGCCCTTAGAGCAGATGAAAACATTTCTCGCCCTCTTTTGTTTGTCGAATGGGCCACGATACCGAGAAAAACCTGCGGCGAAGGAGACGTAGTAGTGGGTTTCCCTAGAGAAGGTGTCTTGTGCTGTGCTCGAGGGCTTGCCGTGCGCTTTGTCCGAGGGCGGGCGGCGAATGCCCGCTTTCCTCTCGAGCGGCCCCTGGGGAGCAGAAAGTTGTGCCTCGGAGGCAAACTCTTTCTTGCAGCTGGCTTTGAAGAAGCTGGCTAGCCGTGCAAAGTAACGGCAATGCTGGGGAGTCGCTGGGAGCGCTTCAAAGAGCGTCTTTCCCTTTTAGAGAAGGCGATGCGCTTTCCTTGCTAATCCCCGTAGTAACTAATGGAGCCAGGTAAGTGGTACCTAGGTGAGCGAGCCGTTAGTCTTTCTCCCCTAGGAATAGCCTTTAGGCTGCGATCGCTGCTAGAAAAGGCCGGCTCTTTTCGAAACGGAACGAGCCTTTGGCGGCACTACAGGAAACGAGCTAAAAAGGTGATGGGAATAGTAACGTTTTCATGCTTTAACGTGCCAGACGTACCGTGTGCCAGCATCTCGTGCTGTTGAATAATAAAAGCTGAGCAGTCTGTCAAGCAAATAGCGTGGCTTGCTTTGGCCTGTTTATTTCGTTTAACAATCAGTAAAGGCAGGAGGTGGAAAGTCCTAAAGAAGAACGGCTGCTTCTTGGAACGCTTGCAAATTGTCCCATTAAGTAGGTGGGTGGGGGTTGTTTGTTTGTTTGTTTGTTTGTTTTTTAAGTGCAGCCTCTGCCTCTTTTTTGTCTGTGGAGTATTTTGCAACGCCGTTCAAAGGAAAGCGCTGTTCCTGAAGCCTCCGGGAGAAGCGGCTCGAGCACGACACGCAGCGACTCTGCGCCTCGCAGCAGGCGCTGTAAATAAGGGCGGGTGAGCCGAGGCGAGGGCGGTGAAATCTCTGCAAAGGGCGGGCGGGGCGGGGGGGGCTCTGCGGGGCGCTGCGGCGGGGTGCGGGTGCCGAGGGCGGGCGGGCGGCGGGCAGAGGGGCGGGCCGGAACGCGATGGCTACGGAGCGAAGGGCGGGAGGGTGAGGGAGCGCTGCGCCACCCCGGCGCCGGGCATGCTGGGAGCGGTAGTCTTCCGGCACCGGGCTTCCGGGCGGCCATGTTGCTTTTGCACGGCATGCTGGGAGCGGTAGTCTTCCGGCACCGGGCTTCCGGGCGGCCCTTTTAGTCTGCACGGCACGCTGGGAACTGTAGTTTTCTGGCAGGGGTTTTCCCAGCAGCCGTTTTAGTCTGCAGGGCATGCCGGCAGGTGCAGTCTTCCCGTACTGGCCTTCTGGGAGACCGTGTTGCGCCTCCCGAGGTGGCGGGAGGTGCGGTTCTCTGTCGGCGGGGTTCCCAGCAGCTGTTCGCGTTGTGCTCCGGGGCAGGCCAGCAGCTGTACTTCCAGGTGCCTGTGCCTTCTCCGCCCTGCAGCAGTGGCCCGCTAGGGGTGTGTGTGTGCGTGTGTGTGTGTGGTCCTTACCGGACACGTGTCGCTCGGGTGTCCAAAAGCAGTACTGCACCGTGGCGCATGCACACGGCGGGCGGCCGTACTCCCTGCTTCCCCCGGGGTGTCCAAAAAGCGGTATTGCACGAAAAGGGGGGGGGGCGCGCGTGCGCACTGCGCTCCGCCGCGCTCACTGCTGCCACCCGGTGTCCAAAAAGCGGTACTGCACCCGGTGGGGGGGGCGCGCGTGCGCACACAGGCGGCGAGCACATGCTCAGTGCCGGTCGCCATGTTTGCCGCTGCTCTCCGCCGTTTCGGGAACGGGTAAGCGAATGGCGCGTGCTCGTCGCCCCTTCCCGGTGCTCGCGGAGCGGCCACGGGCACGGGCAGCCTCGGGGCGCTCGCTGGGAGCCCCGGGCTGCCGCGGCGGGCTGCGGTTCGCACGCGTGAGCCGCCCGGCTGCAGCGCCGCGCCGCGAGCACGCGAGTGCGCCATTGCGGGTCTCGCCTCCCTTCGTGCTCCCCCCTCCCCTCGGGCTCCTCCTCGCTCCCCCCTCCCCTCGGGATCCGGCTCCCCCCCGCCCCTCGGGCTCCCCCGGCTCCCCCCCTCCCCTCGGGCTCCCCCCGTCCCTCGGGCTCCCCCGGCTCCCCCCGCCCCTCGGGTTCCCTCCTGCTCCCCCCGCCCCTCGGGCTCCCCCTCGCCCCCCCCTCCCCTCGGGCTCCCCCTCGCTCCCCCCTCCCCTCGGGATCCGGCTCCCCCCCGCCCCTCGGGCTCCCCCTCGCCCCCCCCCCTCCCCTCGGGCTCCCCCTCGCCCCCCCCCTCCCCTCGGGCTCCCCCTCGCTCCCCCCTCCCCTCGGGCTCCCCCTCGCCCCCCCCCTCCCCTCGGGCTCCCCCTCGCTCCCCCCCCCCCTCGGGCTCCCCCTCGCTCCCCCCCCCCCTCGGGCTCCCCCTCGCTCCCCCCCCCCCCCCTCGGGCTCCCCCTCGCTCCCCCCCTCCCCTCGGGCTCCCCCTCGCTCCCCCCTCCCATCGGGCTCCCCCGGCGGTGGGAAGCAAGATGGCGGCGAGCAGGGAGGGCGTTTTGGCTGGGCGGCGGCGGCGGGTGAGGGCGGAGGCGGCGTGGAGGGAAGGACGTGGGGCCCCCGGTGAGGCGAACGCGCAGGTTCGGGGGGCGCCGGGCATCGGGCTGCGTCCTGCCCGCTGCGGCCGTCGCTGCGTGGAGGCGGCGGTGCGGGGCGAGTGGGGGGGGGGGCGGGCTGGGGCCGGGCGCCGGGAGCGCCGGGAGCGCGGGGCAGGGTGTGCTGGAGCGCGGGTGCGACGTTGCGTTTTGCGTGTGCGGCGTTTAGGGCGCCGGTTCGTTGGCGGCGCGGGCCGGGCAGGAGCGGGGGGGCAGGCGGGCCCCGGAGCAGGGTTGCGGCGCGGCGTCGGCCCTGTAGTGTTTCCAAACAGTTTAGTCTGTAACGTATGATGCAAGGCGGTGTATTAAGACCTTTCCTTTGAGGGAAAGAAGGAAAAAGAAAGAAAGGGGGGGCGGGGGGGAAAAAAACACGGGAAAGAGAAAAGAGCGCGCGTCAGTCGAAGTGTTTTCTTGGAAGCGAAATGCAATTTTCTCTCCGTTACAGAGGCGGAACCGACGATAGCAAATGCTGACAAGGAGCAAAGGCGGACGAGCGAGCGGTTTTTTGCGCTTAGTCCCTAAGGGGCGGGCTGAAACGAGGAAGCAAGAACGCAGCAGCGGACCCTCGATCTCCCCAGAAGCTGCGGCAGTAGGAGGCGTTCTGGCCCGGGTAACTAAGGTAACTCTCGATGCGGAACGTTCGTTATTTCGGCCTTCCGGGAGCAGCGTTGGGGACTAAGCGACCCGTTGTTACCCTGCGGCTATCGTTAACCGTAGCTGCCTTAGTTTTGCTTTGGTTGTTTGTATTTTGTTTTGTTATCGTACACGCGTGCGTAGAAAAGGAAAGAGAGGATATTTAATTTTTAGATTCATTGCCACGGCTGAAGCTGAAGAGACCAGAAAAACGTAAGCGAGCCGAAGTAATAAAATGAAAAGGAACCGAGCGAGAGCCGTCTCCGCCGCCCCAAAAGGGAAAGCCCGTTCCTCCCGGCGAGGAAGGTTCGCCGTTAATAGCGATCGGAATAACAGGTGACCGACATCTAACGGAAGGTGCGTACGCGTTACAGAAAGGATGCCGCGTCCATCCGTCTCTGCGCGCGTGACTTTCTGTGTCTGCGAAGCGTCGTGCTTTAAGAGCCCCAAGGCAGCAAATTCCTGTCTTAGGGGAACGGCGGTCAGGTGGCCAGAGAGAGAGGGAGAGGGAAGCGTGCGAATTGTAAAACGAAGAGATGGCTTTCAGGAAGGCTCAGTTAGCGCGACCCCAGGTTAATTGCCTGGCAATGGCATTTGGGGCAGCAGGAAGGCGGCAGCTAGAAGAAAAGTGAAAGCCTTGCGGAATTAAGGCTCCTTCTCATGTATTAGATGCGCTTTTGTGGTTAGAAACAACTTTGGATTGTTACGATTTTCTGCCGACCTTTGAATCGACTTCCTTCCTTCCTTCCTTCCTTCCTTCTTTCCATTTTTGCTTTGCTCTGTGCTTTTGTGGGCAGCGCACACTCTCGGGCGAGACGCAGGAGTTCAGCTGTGCAGCCTGCCAGAGAAGCATCGCCCACGAGGCCTCGCTAGCCTCGAGCTGTAGGCGCTGATGCACGTGGCCCGTTCTGTCGGGCGCGCAGATTTGGCTGCCGGAATTTCAGCTTGGCTTTACGCCCTGTAGCGGCGCTGTTTTTGTCTTTATAAATTGCGCTACTCCTAGGCGTTGGGCACGTCGGGGAACGGCTGTGTGCTGCCGTGAAGAAGTGCGGGCTCCCGCCCTCAGCCCTTTGTCGGCAAGTTCTCGGGTGTCGAGAGCGGCCGGGGGACTCCGAATGCCGGCGGAAAGGTTCTCTGCCCGCTCCTGACGAGGAGCCTTCGGCCGCGGGAAGCTCGGCGGCGTCCTTCCCGCACTCGTGAGTCGTAAGCCGCGGTTCGCGGGCCGGCAGGGCAGGGTGTGTGTGTGTGTGGGGGGGAATAGCGCCTGGCAGCCCGGCGGCTCCGGCGTCGCTGTTGCTAGCGGGGCCCCGAGGTCCGTGTGCAGCCTCAGCTGCCTGTCGGGAGCTTTGTTTTGGTGCGTTTGCCTGGCAAAAGCAGCGAGGGAGGCCTCAAATAGGAATTTTCGCGGCTAGGTGGGTAAGCTGTGCCCCCAGCTGCCTTTGCCTTGCTTTGCCCGCTTAGCGTCGTCACGGCGACTTGGGAGCCCGCGATAAAATCCGTTACGGGGCTGAAGGGAGGCCCTGCGTTTGCCCCGCTTGGTTGGGAAACCGTCGTTAAAGCTTGGGGGGGGGGGGGGCGGGGACGAAGCTCCGAAAGGAGACTCTGCCGGTGACCTCGGCGGTCCGATTCGTTTGCAGGCTGACGTTCCGAGGGCCGGCGAGCGGAAGAGGAGCGGCTCAGCCCGTTCGGTTGGTTTCGGCGATACTGTTTTAAGGAAGCGCGTAAGTACAGAAGGGGTCTGGGGGGGGGTTTTGAGCAGGACAGGAAAGAGCGAGGAAGATTGGAGAGTGTGGAGAAACTAGGTGCCGCGGGCACTGAAGCTGTGAAGGGCTGAGAGAATTTGGGCTTAAGCATCTGAAAGGGGCTGCTAACGCGCGAGGAGCGGTAAAATACCGTCGCTGAACGCCAGGCTCCTTTGCAGCCCTCCGTCCCCCTCGGCAGCCTTCTCGTTCTGTTTCCGTGCCTCTGTTCAGCTCCCCGTCCGCCCGTTTGCCTCCCTCTCCCTCTTCTGCCCTGCGCTGTCCCCTTTCTCTGTCTGCCTTTGCCTCCCTCTTTTACCCTCGCCGCCTTTGTGGCCAGCTCTGCCCCCTTCTCGTTCTCTTCAGAATTAAGGTGCAAATAAGCCGTATTAAGATGCTGGTGTTGAAAGCTTTAAGGATTTCCCCACCGCCCGCCCTCCCCCCCCCCCCCCCCAAAAAAAAATGCATCTTGTTTTTCCTTTTTGTTGTATCATAATATGTAGGTGCCGTAAATCTCTTTGAGACTGGGAAACATCTGTTTTACCGTCTCATTCCTGTTTAACAAGCACCATCTACTATTAGGCTCTCAGGAGCGCAGCGATCGCGGAAGGACACGTCTTTTGAGATGTGCCTTTGCAAAGGTGGTTCGGCTGCCTGGGGGGATGGATCAAAGCCTTTGAGGCTGCCTCCGATCTGTTTCATTTCGTTCTGAATTTCTTCCTTTCTTTGCTTTCTCCTAGGGCGTCTGTCAGCTAACGAGTAAAGACGGTGGAACGGCCCGTCCGCGCAGGAGAACTGACGCACGGTAAACGTGAATACGCTAGACCTCCGCTACGTCACGGGCGTTTGTTTACGTCCGTGCGTTCAAATCTCTAGTTGCGCGTTCGGGACGCGGCATCTGCCCGGTATCCGACTCCTCCGTGTAGCGCAGAAGGCGCTGTACAGCTGCCGGTCTCTACGGGAGGTTGTTAGCGAGGAGGAGAACGGCGTGTTCCAGCTCGTGGCCGCCAAACGGGCTCCTTTGTGTCCGCTTTCAGACTTGGGGCCTGCTTCATCGGTCTGCTTGGACGTGGTTTCTCGGGGGGAACGCGAGCGCTTTCCCCGTGCTTTTCCTGTGTCGAAACCGGTAGTTTATAGGCCAGAGCGGTTGTGCCGTACCTTCCTTTGAGAGGCGTTTCGTCCTCGCCTCGGGCTTCTGGGAAAATAAATTGGACGGAATTGCCGAAGGTGCGCCTTGAAATAGGCGGTAAATCTAGAAGCGTGTCTGGATTGCGAGGGGCTCGTAACTGGGTCTTTGTCCTCAACGTCTGCTTTTCTTTCGCTCTTATTGCAGGCTTCCCTCCGACGATCGGCGTCGCTGCGGCGTCTCGTGTTTCACGGGCAGCGCTCTCTATTCAGTAAGGACGTGAGAACTCCTGCGCTCCCGGAGAGCCCGGGATCCCTGCTCCGGGCTGGTCATTTGAGGCCTCTGTGCGGAGCGTTCTTTCTAGTTACGCACCCCGCGTGAGCCTCTCCTTCGGCTGTTTTCCCAAGGCGTTGGAAATGCTTCTGGGAAACGCTGTCGTTTCCGAAACGTTTCGCCGTGCCCTTGCCGGTAGGGGATCCCGTGAGAGCGGGCAGAGGCGGCCGACGTCTGCGCGAGGAAAGAAGCGTGGCGCAAAGAAGGGACCTCTTTGGCCCGCCTGGTCCGCTTTAGAGAGTTCTCTTTTGGACCTGAAGATGGGGTCTGCGAGTGCCACGCGCAGCGCACGCGTTTGTTCCCCCCCCCCGTTCTTTTAGCGAGACCGTGCGTGTCCTCGAGCTGTTTGTCCCGAGGGGGGAGTCGCTGCGGGAATTGCCGGGGAGGCCCT
Source organism: Apteryx mantelli (assembly GCF_036417845.1). NCBI lineage: Eukaryota > Metazoa > Chordata > Aves > Apterygiformes > Apterygidae > Apteryx > Apteryx mantelli. The sequence continues at coordinate 7,257 of NW_027118741.1, read as the reverse complement.
GACGGCGGGACGCGAGAAAGACGCCTTTGACCGCGTGCGTGCGGCCGAAGAAACGTCAGCCGAGGGATCCCAGTAAAGAACTGCTCGCCTAGGTTTGCTGCCTCGCAACGCATTGTCAGAGTTTTTTACGAACGCTCCTCCTCGGGGAAGCGCCTGTTCGTTCCGTGAATACGAGCGCAAAAAACGCGCGCGTTACCGACCCTTGAAAGCGAGTCCGTGGCGCTGGGGTAGCGTGCGTAGCCGAGCTAAATCCCGTAGTAACTCCTTTCGATGTCGTTCTCTTCTACGAAAGCCCTTAGAGCAGATGAAAACATTTCTCGCCCCTCTTTTGTTTGTCGAATGGGCCACGATACCGAGAAAAACCTGCGGCGAAGGAGACGTAGTAGTGGGTTTCCCTAGAGAAGGTGTCTTGTGCTGTGCTCGAGGGCTTGCCGTGCGCTTTGTCCGAGGGCGGGCGGCGAATGCCCGCTTTCCTCTCGAGCGGCCCCTGGGGAGCAGAAAGTTGTGCCTCGGAGGCAAACTCTTTCTTGCAGCTGGCTTTGAAGAAGCTGGCTAGCCGTGCAAAGTAACGGCAATGCTGGGGAGTCGCTGGAAGCGCTTAAAAGAGCGTCTTTCCCTTTTCGAGAAGGCGATGCGCTTTCCTTGCTAATCCCCGTAGTAACTAATGGAGCCAGGTAAGTGGTACCTAGGTGAGCGAGCCGTTAGTCTTTCTCCCCTAGGAATAGCCTTTAGGCTGCGATCGCTGCTAGAAAAGGCCGGCTCTTTTCGAAACGGAACGAGCCTTTGGCGGCACTACAGGAAACGAGCTAAAAAGGTGATGGGAATAGTAACGTTTTCATGCTTTAACGTGCCAGACGTACCGTGTGCCAGCATCTCGTGCTGTTGAATAATAAAAGCTGAGCAGTCTGTCAAGCAAATAGCGTGGCTTGCTTTGGCCTGTTTATTTCGTTTAACAATCAGTAAAGGCAGGAGGTGGAAAGTCCTAAAGAAGAACGGCTGCTTCTTGGAACGCTTGCAAATTGTCCCATTAAGTAGGTGGGTGGGGGTTGTTTGTTTGTTTGTTTGTTTGTTTTTTAAGTGCAGCCTCTGCCTCTTTTTTGTCTGTGGAGTATTTTGCAACGCCGTTCAAAGGAAAGCGCTGTTCCTGAAGCCTCCGGGAGAAGCGGCTCGAGCACGACACGCAGCGACTCTGCGCCTCGCAGCAGGCGCTGTAAATAAGGGCGGGTGAGCCGAGGCGAGGGCGGTGAAATCTCTGCAAAGGGCGGGCGGGGCGGGGGGGGCTCTGCGGGGCGCTGCGGCGGGGTGCGGGTGCCGAGGGCGGGCGGGCGGCGGGCAGAGGGGCGGGCCGGAACGCGATGGCTACGGAGCGAAGGGCGGGAGGGTGAGGGAGCGCTGCGCCACCCCGGCGCCGGGCATGCTGGGAGCGGTAGTCTTCCGGCACCGGGCTTCCGGGCGGCCATGTTGCTTTTGCACGGCATGCTGGGAGCGGTAGTCTTCCGGCACCGGGCTTCCGGGCGGCCCTTTTAGTCTGCACGGCACGCTGGGAACTGTAGTTTTCTGGCAGGGGTTTTCCCAGCAGCCGTTTTAGTCTGCAGGGCATGCCGGCAGGTGCAGTCTTCCCGTACTGGCCTTCTGGGAGACCGTGTTGCGCCTCCCGAGGTGGCGGGAGGTGCGGTTCTCTGTCGGCGGGGTTCCCAGCAGCTGTTCGCGTTGTGCTCCGGGGCAGGCCAGCAGCTGTACTTCCAGGTGCCTGTGCCTTCTCCGCCCTGCAGCAGTGGCCCGCTAGGGGTGTGTGTGTGCGTGTGTGTGTGTGGTCCTTACCGGACACGTGTCGCTCGGGTGTCCAAAAAGCAGTACTGCACCGTGGCGCATGCACACGGCGGGCGGGCCGTACTCCCTGCTTCCCCCCGGGGTGTCCAAAAAGCGGTATTGCACGAAAAGGGGGGGGGCGCGCGTGCGCACTGCGCTCCGCCGCGCTCACTGCTGCCACCCGGTGTCCAAAAAGCGGTACTGCACCCGGTGGGGGGGGCGCGCGTGCGCACACAGGCGGCGAGCACATGCTCAGTGCCGGTCGCCATGTTTGCCGCTGCTCTCCGCCGTTTCGGGAACGGGTAAGCGAATGGCGCGTGCTCGTCGCCCCTTCCCGGTGCTCGCGGAGCGGCCACGGGCACGGGCAGCCTCGGGGCGCTCGCTGGGAGCCCCGGGCTGCCGCGGCGGGCTGCGGTTCGCACGCGTGAGCCGCCCGGCTGCAGCGCCGCGCCGCGAGCACGCGAGTGCGCCATTGCGGGTCTCGCCTCCCTTCGTGCTCCCCCCCCTCCCCTCGGGCTCCTCCTCGCTCCCCCCCTCCCCTCGGGATCCGGCTCCCCCCCGCCCCTCGGGCTCCCCCGGCTCCCCCCCTCCCCTCGGGCTCCCCCCGTCCCTCGGGCTCCCCCGGCTCCCCCCGCCCCTCGGGTTCCCTCCTGCTCCCCCCGCCCCTCGGGCTCCCCCTCGCCCCCCCCTCCCCTCGGGCTCCCCCTCGCTCCCCCCCTCCCCTCGGGATCCGGCTCCCCCCCGCCCCTCGGGCTCCCCCTCGCCCCCCCCCTCCCCTCGGGCTCCCCCTCGCCCCCCCCCTCCCCTCGGGCTCCCCCTCGCTCCCCCCTCCCCTCGGGCTCCCCCTCGCCCCCCCCTCCCCTCGGGCTCCCCCTCGCTCCCCCCCCCCCTCGGGCTCCCCCTCGCTCCCCCCCCCCCCCTCGGGCTCCCCCTCGCTCCCCCCCCCCCCTCGGGCTCCCCCTCGCTCCCCCCCCTCCCCTCGGGCTCCCCCTCGCTCCCCCCTCCCATCGGGCTCCCCCGGCGGTGGGGAAGCAAGATGGCGGCGAGCAGGGAGGGCGTTTTGGCTGGGCGGCGGCGGCGGGTGAGGGCGGAGGCGGCGTGGAGGGAAGGACGTGGGGCCCCCGGTGAGGCGAACGCGCAGGTTCGGGGGGCGCCGGGCATCGGGCTGCGTCCTGCCCGCTGCGGCCGTCGCTGCGTGGAGGCGGCGGTGCGGGGCGAGTGGGGGGGGGGGGCGGGCTGGGGCCGGGCGCCGGGAGCGCCGGGAGCGCGGGGCAGGGTGTGCTGGAGCGCGGGTGCGACGTTGCGTTTTGCGTGTGCGGCGTTTAGGGCGCCGGTTCGTTGGCGGCGCGGGCCGGGCAGGAGCGGGGGGGCAGGCGGGCCCCGGAGCAGGGTTGCGGCGCGGCGTCGGCCCTGTAGTGTTTCCAAACAGTTTAGTCTGTAACGTATGATGCAAGGCGGTGTATTAAGACCTTTCCTTTGAGGGAAAGAAGGAAAAAGAAAGAAAGGGGGGGCGGGGGGGAAAAAAACACGGGAAAGAGAAAAGAGCGCGCGTCAGTCGAAGTGTTTTCTTGGAAGCGAAATGCAATTTTCTCTCCGTTACAGAGGCGGAACCGACGATAGCAAATGCTGACAAGGAGCAAAGGCGGACGAGCGAGCGGTTTTTTGCGCTTAGTCCCTAAGGGGCGGGCTGAAACGAGGAAGCAAGAACGCAGCAGCGGACCCTCGATCTCCCCAGAAGCTGCGGCAGTAGGAGGCGTTCTGGCCCGGGTAACTAAGGTAACTCTCGATGCGGAACGTTCGTTATTTCGGCCTTCCGGGAGCAGCGTTGGGGACTAAGCGACCCGTTGTTACCCTGCGGCTATCGTTAACCGTAGCTGCCTTAGTTTTGCTTTGGTTGTTTGTATTTTGTTTTGTTATCGTACACGCGTGCGTAGAAAAGGAAAGAGAGGATATTTAATTTTTAGATTCATTGCCACGGCTGAAGCTGAAGAGACCAGAAAAACGTAAGCGAGCCGAAGTAATAAAATGAAAAGGAACCGAGCGAGAGCCGTCTCCGCCGCCCCAAAAGGGAAAGCCCGTTCCTCCCGGCGAGGAAGGTTCGCCGTTAATAGCGATCGGAATAACAGGTGACCGACATCTAACGGAAGGTGCGTACGCGTTACAGAAAGGATGCCGCGTCCATCCGTCTCTGCGCGCGTGACTTTCTGTGTCTGCGAAGCGTCGTGCTTTAAGAGCCCCAAGGCAGCAAATTCCTGTCTTAGGGGAACGGCGGTCAGGTGGCCAGAGAGAGAGGGAGAGGGAAGCGTGCGAATTGTAAAACGAAGAGATGGCTTTCAGGAAGGCTCAGTTAGCGCGACCCCAGGTTAATTGCCTGGCAATGGCATTTGGGGCAGCAGGAAGGCGGCAGCTAGAAGAAAAGTGAAAGCCTTGCGGAATTAAGGCTCCTTCTCATGTATTAGATGCGCTTTTGTGGTTAGAAACAACTTTGGATTGTTACGATTTTCTGCCGACCTTTGAATCGACTTCCTTCCTTCCTTCCTTCCTTCCTTCTTTCCATTTTTGCTTTGCTCTGTGCTTTTGTGGCAGCGCACACTCTCGGGCGAGACGCAGGAGTTCAGCTGTGCAGCCTGCCAGAGAAGCATCGCCCACGAGGCCTCGCTAGCCTCGAGCTGTAGGCGCTGATGCACGTGGCCCGTTCTGTCGGGCGCGCAGATTTGGCTGCCGGAATTTCAGCTTGGCTTTACGCCCTGTAGCGGCGCTGTTTTTGTCTTTATAAATTGCGCTACTCCTAGGCGTTGGGCACGTCGGGGAACGGCTGTGTGCTGCCGTGAAGAAGTGCGGGCTCCCGCCCTCAGCCCTTTGTCGGCAAGTTCTCGGGTGTCGAGAGCGGCCGGGGGACTCCGAATGCCGGCGGAAAGGTTCTCTGCCCGCTCCTGACGAGGAGCCTTCGGCCGCGGGAAGCTCGGCGGCGTCCTTCCCGCACTCGTGAGTCGTAAGCCGCGGTTCGCGGGCCGGCAGGGCAGGGTGTGTGTGTGTGTGGGGGGGGAATAGCGCCTGGCAGCCCGGCGGCTCCGGCGTCGCTGTTGCTAGCGGGGCCCCGAGGTCCGTGTGCAGCCTCAGCTGCCTGTCGGGAGCTTTGTTTTGGTGCGTTTGCCTGGCAAAAGCAGCGAGGGAGGCCTCAAATAGGAATTTTCGCGGCTAGGTGGGTAAGCTGTGCCCCCAGCTGCCTTTGCCTTGCTTTGCCGCTTAGCGTCGTCACGGCGACTTGGGAGCCCGCGATAAAATCCGTTACGGGGCTGAAGGGAGGCCCTGCGTTTGCCCCGCTTGGTTGGGAAACCGTCGTTAAAGCTTGGGGGGGGGGGGGCGGGGACGAAGCTCCGAAAGGAGACTCTGCCGGTGACCTCGGCGGTCCGATTCGTTTGCAGGCTGACGTTCCGAGGGCCGGCGAGCGGAAGAGGAGCGGCTCAGCCCGTTCGGTTGGTTTCGGCGATACTGTTTTAAGGAAGCGCGTAAGTACAGAAGCGGGTCTGGGGGGGGTTTTGAGCAGGACAGGAAAGAGCGAGGAAGATTGGAGAGTGTGGAGAAACTAGGTGCCGCGGGCACTGAAGCTGTGAAGGGCTGAGAGAATTTGGGCTTAAGCATCTGAAAGGGGCTGCTAACGCGCGAGGAGCGGTAAAATACCGTCGCTGAACGCCAGGCTCCTTTGCAGCCCTCCGTCCCCCTCGGCAGCCTTCTCGTTCTGTTTCCGTGCCTCTGTTCAGCTCCCCGTCCGCCCGTTTGCCTCCCTCTCCCTCTTCTGCCCTGCGCTGTCCCCTTTCTCTGTCTGCCTTTGCCTCCCTCTTTTACCCTCGCCGCCTTTGTGGCCAGCTCTGCCCCCTTCTCGTTCTCTTCAGAATTAAGGTGCAAATAAGCCGTATTAAGATGCTGGTGTTGAAAGCTTTAAGGATTTCCCCACCGCCCGCCCTCCCCCCCCCCCCCCCAAAAAAAAATGCATCTTGTTTTTCCTTTTTGTTGTATCATAATATGTAGGTGCCGTAAATCTCTTTGAGACTGGGAAACATCTGTTTTACCGTCTCATTCCTGTTTAACAAGCACCATCTACTATTAGGCTCTCAGGAGCGCAGCGATCGCGGAAGGACACGTCTTTTGAGATGTGCCTTTGCAAAGGTGGTTCGGCCGCCTGGGGGGATGGATCAAAGCCTTTGAGGCTGCCTCCGATCTGTTTCATTTCGTTCTGAATTTCTTCCTTTCTTTGCTTTCTCCTAGGGCGTCTGTCAGCTAACGAGTAAAGACGGTGGAACGGCCCGTCCGCGCAGGAGAACTGACGCACGGTAAACGTGAATACGCTAGACCTCCGCTACGTCACGGGCGTTTGTTTACGTCCGTGCGTTCAAATCTCTAGTTGCGCGTTCGGGACGCGGCATCTGCCCGGTATCCGACTCCTCCGTGTAGCGCAGAAGGCGCTGTACAGCTGCCGGTCTCTACGGGAGGTTGTTAGCGAGGAGGAGAACGGCGTGTTCCAGCTCGTGGCCGCCAAACGGGCTCCTTTGTGTCCGCTTTCAGACTTGGGGCCTGCTTCATCGGTCTGCTTGGACGTGGTTTCTCGGGGGGAACGCGAGCGCTTTCCCCGTGCTTTTCCTGTGTCGAAACCGGTAGTTTATAGGCCAGAGCGGTTGTGCCGTACCTTCCTTTGAGAGGCGTTTCGTCCTCGCCTCGGGCTTCTGGGAAAATAAATTGGACGGAATTGCCGAAGGTGCGCCTTGAAATAGGCGGTAAATCTAGAAGCGTGTCTGGATTGCGAGGGGCTCGTAACTGGGTCTTTGTCCTCAACGTCTGCTTTTCTTTCGCTCTTATTGCAGGCTTCCCTCCGACGATCGGCGTCGCTGCGGCGTCTCGTGTTTCACGGGCAGCGCTCTCTATTCAGTAAGGACGTGAGAACTCCTGCGCTCCCGGAGAGCCCGGGATCCCTGCTCCGGGCTGGTCATTTGAGGCCTCTGTGCGGAGCGTTCTTTCTAGTTACGCACCCCGCGTGAGCCTCTCCTTCGGCTGTTTTCCCAAGGCGTTGGAAATGCTTCTGGGAAACGCTGTCGTTTCCGAAACGTTTCGCCGTGCCCTTGCCGGTAGGGGATCCCGTGAGAGCGGGCAGAGGCGGCCGACGTCTGCGCGAGGAAAGAAGCGTGGCGCAAAGAAGGGACCTCTTTGGCCCGCCTGGTCCGCTTTAGAGAGTTCTCTTTTGGACCTGAAGATGGGGTCTGCGAGTGCCACGCGCAGCGCACGCGTTTGTTCCCCCCCCCCCGTTCTTTTAGCGAGACCGTGCGTGTCCTCGAGCTGTTTGTCCCGAGGGGGGAGTCGCTGCGGGAATTGCCGGGGAGGCCCTGACGGCGGGACGCGAGAAAGACGCCTTTGACCGCGTGCGTGCGGCCGAAGAAACGTCAGCCGAGGGATCCA
>NW_027118740.1:0-32811 GCF_036417845.1 Apteryx mantelli | reverse complement strand
ATCACTGCTCCGAAAAATAACCTGAGCAAACAGGATTTTTCAGCTGATGTCATTAGTCATAAAACCTTTTCTGTTTTATCCTTCCCAAGTAGATTTATTTAATATCTATAATTTTCACACAACTGCAAGTACACATAAAAGCCCTGCATTACTTGCCAGATCTTAAATTTGACTAGTAGACTGCTTATATACAAACTTCCAAATACAGCTCTAAAGGGAACTCCCTCTGTCTAAAATACAAAAGGAAAAAATGGTATTTGTATTAACACTATAAAAGCTCTAGTATTGTATTCTGAGTAACAGCACAAAACTGTTAACTGTGTTGAGATCAAATGCAGATAAAAACAGACAATTAATTTGGGTCAACATCTCAACAAGATCTGACCACAGAGACATGACACTGTGGTAGCCAAATTACCAGTTTCATCAACTATGGGCTTCTTGGTTGCATTATTTGTGCTCCTTCCAGGCTTCCTTTGCTAAGCAGAAGTTTTACTGAAATAACAATTTTGAACAATTTCCATTCTCACTACCAGATTTATACCGAATAAATTAATGTTCCTACATTAATGCTCCTAAATTATATCACTATCTATTAAAGATGGAAAAAACTCCCATTCTCATATTCTTTCCCAAATATTTCTTTACACATTGCTCCTTCGGGATACATCCACACCGCTAAAGTCACCCACTCTTAGGCCAAGGGGTTCACAGTGGCTCTCGTCCACACCAGTGCGGCCTGCCCAAGTCCACGCTCAGCGAGTTTGTTTGCCCCTAGGGCTCTAAGCCACAGATCCCTGCATGTTTTCTTCAGTGCAAAGCATCTGGAATAATGTGAGGAACATGTCCCGTCTTACCGGAACGGTGTTTTTAAGCATGCAGCATGGTATATATGTGGGACATGACACGACAGAGTGGGAGGTGTACAACGCATGCTGGGAAAGTGTCAGATCACGCAGGGTGAAGGAAGTTAAACGTGACATGGTCTTGTCTATAACAGCTGTAGAAAGCAGTTCCCAGAATAAAATATCCCCGGGTTTTGTCTCAGAGAGAACTAATCGGTTCACTCCAAAAAAGAGCTTGTGAAGAAAACCTGCAATAAACATGATCAGAAGACCAGGAGCAAACCAAAGAACTAAGTTATAGGACTATTAATTTACCATTAGTGTAGTCTAAGTCTTATTTCAGTGACAAATAATATTCAAATTCATTTGATCTTTCCAGTGGAAAAAAACAGAAAAAACTTTGCAATTTCACCAAAGGAACTTCCACAGTTTAGCTTCCCATGCTCTTAAGATGATTGCAAATATGATCATTGTGCAGTGCTTCATTTCAGGAATGAAACTCAAATTCTTTTCCAAATTATTATAGCGACAATAATATCTTGCTTTTAGCGAAATTCAGTGACAATCTGCTCTTTCTCCAAATCCATCATTCTAACATGTTATTAGAGAACATCAATATTGATGTAGCTGATCTCTTTTTCTTTTGACATCCACGCTCTTCAAGCTGGTAGATATTTTGGGCTTATGTCAAACTGTATCAGACCCGTATGTTGCTGCCAAGGGCATATTTGTGCCTTGGCTTTATCCATTCTTTGTGTGTCTATGCCTGATCTCACTCTATTAAATACCTCATAATGTTCTTTAAGCTAGATTATCCTCTGCTCTTTTAGAATGGTTGAAGATGTCACATTAAATTCTAACTTTCTAAAGACAGATTCCCTTCTTTTCTGTTTTTTCTTTCTTTTTCCTCCTTTTAAGGCCAGTAGTAAAAAGGCATTGATCCAGTGACAAGTAAAGCCAAAAAAGACTTTTCTGTTCCACATCAGGGTTAGCCCTGAGGACGTGCACGTGAGCCTGGCTCCCTTTGGAGACCAGCCTTCCTAGCCCGCATGCTCGCTGCGGCACCTCTGTCTACGCTGCAGAGCACAGCTGGGGGAGAGTCCCCAGCACGCAGGCAGCCTCTCACAAACAAGCTTTCACGCTGCAGAGCTGCACACTCGCCTTCTCTTCCTTTCCTCCCCCTGTCCCCCCAGTCCAAGTCACACCAGGGACAGACTCCCCATACCTCACAGGAGAGCTCACCTACCCTCCCCAAAGCGTCCCCGGTCTCCACCCTTCAGCACTTCTGGCTCTCTGCGTTCCTGACTTTCATCTGCTCCGGCTGCTGCCAAGGCAGGGATCCAGCATGGCAGGATGAGCTGCTCCTTACTGCAGCTCCACTCTTCCAGTGGAGATGGCGGTAACATTTCAGCCCTTCTTGAGAGGAAGGCAGCAGGGTGCACTGCAACGCAAAGACGCCAGCCACGCTGGGCCGCAACGCAGCAGTGTTGAGACACCTGCAGCATCCTGCCGTTGCGAATTCCCTCTGGTAAATGGGGTCACGTAGATGGGGGTAACTAGCGTAAAGCCTTGCACTGCCCAGGCACTGAGGTGATGGAGGCTGTGGAGATACAGAAATAGGATGCTATCAGCTCCGAGCAGGCTCCTTACCAAGGGGTCTACTACTAACCAGCTGGTACTAGCAAGTAAAATGTCAGTACCGCAACACTAGACTTGCATGGAGTTATTAAAAATGAGCCGCCCTTAGGACAGCACAAATAGGCACTATGCCTGGAATAATACTGGAGATTGAGATGACGGGTTACTCAGAGCATGCTAGCTTCCCAAACTGCACTCATATATTCCTCCCAGGTGCGAGCATCTCAGTCAAAGCAAAGGACACTAGCTGATGGTCTTGTGGACTGAATGGCCTTACAGGACGGTTTGTGATCAACTGCTGTTGGTTGTACCAAGTCTCATGATGCCAGGATGCTAAGCAGGTCTCCTGTTTACCCATTTGGAGAAGCAAGGTCCTTTTTTCCCCTCCAAATAAAGTGGTGCTTTCTAAGTAGCCCCACAATTTTCAGCTCTTAAAAGGATAACCAGAAAACACAACTGTCACCATTGGCACAGGTACCATCACTTCTACCATCATAAAATTTGAGCAAAGAAGAAGAAACAGGATGTTCTGGGCACCACTTTTCTCATATAGTCATGATAAACCACGGAGAAAAGTGATGCAGGGCTGGGGACTGCAAGGCAGCGTGCTCTGGCAGTTTACAGGGTAACTAATCTGTTCATTTTTCTGTGGCGTATGTGAAATTGCATATATTGGATAATAAAAGAGCCAACTTCTGTTTCTCTTATCTCTATTACAACCCAAATATTACATTGAGAAAAACAAATTATTAACAACATTAAAACATCCGAAGTAACCAAAAAGATTTGGAAAGCCTGCAGGCTTCAGTCCACAGTATTCCCCATGACCATTTCTGAACTGGAACAGCTGCAGCATCTTCCCCTCATAGTTCCCCTGCAGAGCTTGACTCAGACTCTGTTCCAACATCCCAATTTTTGTTAGCTCTGTCCTTGTCACTTCACCTCCTCGTTTACTAGAAGCTACTCTAGGGCCTGCTCCTCTAGAAACCGGTGCACTCCCCAGTCATGCTGATTTGTGAGCTCTGCACTCGAGGCAGCAGCTCAAAATCCCCGCAGCAAGCAGCATGTGGACATGGAGTTGTTAGACTCACAGTTGCCACCCTTTGCTATGTGACAGACATCTAAGTAATGCACTCTCTTAAGCAGACATCTGTCCACCTGATCCTGCTCTCCCAGCTCCAAATAGGTTCACACAAACACTTTTTTTCCAAAAATCACGTTCCCTGTAACCTCCCTTCTCAGAACAATGTTTAACCAGGATGCCAATATCTTCTTCCAGCCAGCTGATGCGACAGTCTCTTAAACAGGCTGGTAAAGAGAAGACGAGCGGTGCAGAAGATGTGCGGGGAGTAAGAGAGCCCACACTGATGAAATGGGCATGATCTAGCAGGTCATTTCTGGCACCCTGGAGCTAATGGAAGTTACAGAGACAAGGGGGGTTACAAGGTACAGGCAAATGTGGGACAGCACTGGAGAACTTCCTAAAATATGAGGACCTTTACCCAGCTGTTAGCTCCTCGTGAAACAGATAGATCAGAATCCCATACAAAGGAAAAACTCAAGGGTTCAACCTATACTTCTACTTGTTCAAGAGAGCTTGGGCGCCAAGCGCAATAAGGCAGGTGGAAGGGATATTATCTAATGCCTTTATATTTGAGGTAAAGTAAGGGTAGAAGATGTAATACCTCTAGTACTGACATAAGCTCGGAAAATAATCCATTAAAACTGCTTCAACTCAAGAACTAAAACTCTGTTTTTCTGGATTTTTAAAAAATGTTGATTCCAAATATACTAATAATAGTTCTCTGCAAAAATTGACCACTGGGTATCTACATACCGCCTTTTGATTAACTCTAAACAATAAATCATCAGCGCAGAAGATACTAGTTGCTTCATTGATGTTAAAAGAAGGTTAGAGTTTCCTAACTTTGAAGAAAAACTGTAATACAGTGGATAAACAAAGCAGACAAGCCACAATAAGAGAGAAAATCCTCCAAGATGAAAATACTTGGAGGCTGGAGGTATTGGGAGAAAAGTAGAACACTGTTTGCCTTGATCCTAGGCATTTACTTATGGCCACTGTTGGAGACAGGATGCTAGGCCAGACAGAAAGCCGGTGTGGAGCAGCAGGCTCTCCTGATGGCCAGAAAACAGAAGAAGACGATTTCATGAGAATGCAAACATCATCTTGGTTCTGTTAACAAAAACATTTTTTGCTTGGAAGACCAAGTGACGCTTCGTAAAACAGAAATATGTGCGTTTATCACAGTGTGCCTCTACCAATCAGATGTGCCTATGCTTGCAAGTCAGATTTAAAACAGATTTCCATGCTTATAAGGGCATTTAGGTGGAACTTGGACTTCCACATCAAAAACTCTAATCTTGAAAAAAAATCTGCTTAAACACCATCTCCAAGCTCCTTGGTCACATCACATTTTAAACTGTAAAATTTGCCAGGGAACCTGTTGCGCCTCTGGACTTGCCTAAAATGGCTCCAGCTTGACAGAGCAAAGGAGCTCCGAGTGGAGCTGGCACCTCAGGCAAACGTTCGACACGCCAAGCCTCAGGCTTGGTGGGAGAGGAAGGGACCGAGGCAGAGCGGATAGTCTTTCCCTTGCTTGTCGACCATGCAAAAAATTAATTGGAGACTAAGGTAAAAACAGAGCACAAAAGGGACAGCGAAGCTATCATCTTAAGAGTCTGGTCCTCAAAAGCAAGGCGGGGAAGAGACCTACTTCTGCATTTCAGAAGAGACAGAGCAGGCTGTGAGCAGACGGGTGCAGGACTACCTTCCCCCTCTGCCCTTCCCGGCAGCAGCCCCCGGGCCGGGCCCCCCTGCGCCGAGCGGGGGCTCAGCCTTCCCGTCGTTTCGGGCCACCGTGCCGAGACGCCCAACTAACTTCATAGACTGCAGACCAAGGGGAACAACGTGCGGACCGCAGACGTCTCTTCTCCCGCCCTTCAATGGCGCTAGCCCTCGCCAGTAAATATCCCCGACAAATAATACCTCCCCGGCAGAAGGAAGCTGTGCCAGCGTCATTTCTAGTATTCACTTTTCTTCTAAATGCACCGACTCAGGCTCTCGTAATGCACAGAAAATTGTTAAGATGCGAGCTCTACTAACACAGAACAATAAATATTTTATACAGTAGTACATTTACGCAATCCTGTTGCATTACATACACTGGATTTCTCTGTGATCCTTCCTGCTATTAGAACACCTGTATTCAGCACAGTAAAAGTGGAGCCACTTGATTTTTACTTCACATTATATATATATAATATAAAATATAATAGAAATGTAATATATATATAAAACACATACACGTATTTGTGTTTTCATCACCAACTACCGTATCAGTAATTTCTTCAGACACCATAAGAGCTCTCTAGTTTGTGTCAACAAGCACAGCCCCCCCCAAGTAAAGGGCAGCTGGCACCAAGACCAGAGGCATTAAATTGTCGCTGGCGTCAGGACCACGGCTGCTGACCCCAGTTTGAAACCTGCCTTTCTGAGTAAATCCCAGGTCATCTTCATTTCTTTATTCCAGATGTAACCACTTCAGGAAAAGGGACTGCCTCGGGCTATGTGTCTGCACGCTGCCTGTCCCAGCAGAGCTGCGATGCTGCCTGGCCCCATACACAGGCAGCGAGTAAACCAGCAGCCACTAAGGCAAGTTCCCTAAGGAGACGCCTGCGACCTGCCCCACTTCGCAGTCTGGCCTTGGCTAACAGCCGAGCAAACGTCCCAGCTAATCCAGTGGTAACTCTCACGCTTTCGCAATGATTAATTGTGCTTAGCTGCGGAATAGTGTGTCTACAGTCTGGGGTGCGAGTGTTGTAGTGCTGTACATACTGACTGTACGTGTGCATTCCGACTGTTGTCTGTACATGGATTTATGTGTGTAATAAGTGTGAGCTGAATCGGATTTTTGTTAAATAGGGGAGTAGGATGTTGGAAAGGAGAATGCCGCTTGTTATCTTGAAGTTACCAGGAAAAGTCTCTCTTGACTTCAGCGGAAAAGTTAGAGGAACACTCAGAATTTTTTTTGAATCCTAACTTACATGGAGATGTAAAGCTTACAAAATGAGTATACACAAATGTAAATTGCTCAAACAATTCTTTAAATTTACCTCAGAAAATAATTTTGCAGTTTGCAGGTATTTCACTTCAAAGCCATAGCAGACATGAAAGTCAAGAGGAGCAGAGAGAGAGAACTGAGATTCATGACTCTCTTTGTTTCTTAAATCTGGACATAATGCATAATGTTTGAGTCTTAACCTAGACCTGAAGTATAACACATGGCAGCACAATGTTTCTTACAGCAAAAGGAGATATATCTTGTAGCAGTAACTTATAAAACTTAAGTAACACGAATAATTAAGAGGAGATTAACAGAAATATTAAATAAATAATATGTTGCATTAAAATAGCATCACATTTAGGTTTTAAAACTCTTAACAGATAGTGTAAGGAATAGTAAAGCACTTAGAGCAAATAATTTTTACCTTCACCAAATAATCTAACAGTTTAGTGTGTTTAAAGAAGTAACTACCATACACCCGGACTTTCAACATGACAGAATCTGAGAGGCTGTATATAGTTTTCTGTACTTAGAAGAGGAAGTACCATATCCTAATGCTACAGACATTCTTCCCAAACATTGGGTTTTCTTAAGGGCAACTTACAACAGCAGTTTTGTTAAATAAATAAGGATCAAAATTGCTACCTTTGGTCATGCTGAGCTCCCTTTACTCAGGACCTGATCGTGCACGTAAACTCAAGGTTGGCATTAAGAGCAAGTACAAAGCCTTGGCTGCGCACCACAGCTCACAGGACCAAAGCCCATCAGGACAAAAACCCATTTCCTCAAGAAATGCCCAATTCATTTCAGAAGTATCTCCCATCCAAACACTAACACACGCACCTAAGCGTGATCCTAAGTACCTACGCGTTTAGGTACATCCAAGAAGCCATATCCCAGTGAAGAATAGTCTCTGTCATACTCCTGAGCCCTTTCACCGCCTAGATGAAAAAGAGCAGACGTCAGCATCTGCAATTGAAACTGAACGAATAGGATTTGCTTGCCCTTGAGGCAAAGGTAATAGTTATAAGAATCTAGCAATTAATTATTACTAAAATGACTTCTTGCATGAGCCTCTGCAAAGGTATTAGTTAAATGAGGGGCGTTTAAATTAGAGTGAGACACTTGCAGATTCATAGTTATTTGGATGCGATAGCTCTCAGTAAATGCTGTCTGTTGTAAATCATGACAACGGAATATATTGCAAAACATGCTAAGGAACAGACGACATCTGAAACCAGCAACAGTTTCAAATCGCACACGGTGGACAGATGTCTCTGTATTTCAGCGGTCACCTTCTCAAATTATTCTTCGGACCATAATACTGAGCTCTCAATAGGCAGAGCATCTCCTATCTGTAAGCGCATTCATTTTATCAATCATCTGGTTTGTGACATTTGTGGCATCTTCCATTACCACCCATCATGAGACACACCATCCTTCAAACATTGTTACATTGTCAGCACTTTTGTACAAGACGACTTTTTAACGTCTTTTTCTTTGCTTTCCCTATAAAGAATTAAAGATGAGGAAGGTGAGAAAAACATTCCACTTACCATATCTTTTCATAAAGCTCTGATCAACTGCTTCTCGTGTAACTTCTAAAATGTGCCTTTTATTATTAATTCAGTGGATCAGAGAGCTCCTGTAAGACCTTCAGAGACTCTCTAGAACTATGTGCAGTTTACAAGCTTTAAGCACGTGTAGTATTAGACAGCTGCAACGGTTTATTCGGTTTGGGGCATTCATTTTTTCCCCACATATGCAAAACGGTCACCTCCAAGATCACAGTGCCTCTCACCTACCGCCCACAAAAACTGCACGCTAACCATCTTTATGTGACTTTTTGCTTAAAGAGAAATGCTGCAGCATCTATGCCACAGGTAGATTTTAACAATCACAGTCACGTTTGTATTCTCTCCAAACGCTCCAGCTCTTCCACTCCCTTGACATCTCCATTCTCCCAAAGATGAAGTCACGTCAGCACTGTTAACTGATCGGTAGGAACTAAGTTTGTCATGGACAAGATCTGGCCTGGCAGGCGTGATGGTATACGAAAGAGTAAAAACCAGGAGACTGCCTTTTCTGGCTGGATCTTACATTTGGCACTACCACAACCCAAGAAATTCTGTTTCCTCCCAGCACCCAATTCCATCTACAGAGCTATGGGACATGCTGAAGGGGTGATAGCCTAAGTACGTGCCTTTGAGGGACTCTTCGAGGAATCCGTCTGCTGGCATTCGTCCCTAGGCAACTATGGAGCGGCTCCATCTCTTTTGTGGAACAATCATAACCGAGCCAAAACTGCTCTGGTTTCACGTCACCGGAGATTGGAATCTGCTCAGAAGGTACAGCTGAAACATACCCCAAACAACTGGTCTGACCACTACTCTGGAGTTCTAATAACAGTTGTTTAAAAGAGCATCAAATGCATCAGAGGATTTTCAAAGCAAACTATGGCCACCAGGAGCTGGATTTAGAAGCCCTACCTTTACAGAAAGATCAGTGCTTGTCTCATGATACCTTCAAAGTCAGATCTCAACTGAGATCTTCATGGTGAAAAGCCTTGAAAGCAATGGTATTTCCAAGATGCTATTCTATCACCCTCCCTTACTTCTCTCCTACACAAAAATAAATTGAGAAAGACACTTTGGGGGATATCATAGGATCTAAAGAACAGATAATGGAACAGTGAACCTTTCACTGCCAGGACACCAGAGACTTCACACAGCAGATTTCACCTGAGAGTGATTTTTTTTAATGTTTCCGTCCTACACCTCTAGAAATAGAGCTTTAAGAATATGATTTTCACATTCCCTCGGCTTAGGTGTTACTCTAAAGAGAGACTGCTAAAGAAAGCTCGATTACCTGGGACAAGATAAAAAAAGACTTAAAAAAATAAAAAAAAGGTTTCAGGGCAAGTAAGTTAAATGCAGAGTGTACACGTATTTGAGAGACACGTTTATTCCATACAGTTGTATTTTTTGCTGTATTTTTCTCTTTACACAATTCTATGTAAAATTAATAGGCAGATGGTCAAAATATTTTAACTGTGCACCTATCTCTAATTTTCAGTGTCTGAGTGCTCTCTGATTGAGAATCTTTCTTGAGCAATTTTTTGCCATTTTAGCAAATACCCAAATAGGAGCAAACTGAAGAGCAAAACAAGCTGATTGCCAATTTTTTTCCAAGTAAAAAGCACAGCCTGTGGCTTTACCTACCTAACGGGGTCAGGATTTTCCAGCCCAGCGAGTGTTCAGAGAGCTGGTGCTGGTAGAATCCGTGCCCTGGTCTGGCAACAGTTCACCAGGCAGCACCCCCACGTCAGGAGACCTGGTGCTTTCCGTGAAAGCCTTGTCCTACCTGTGAGCTATGATCAATGTATCTGGGGTTCAACCAGTCGGAACTCCTGAAAAGTTTCAGCCAAATTTTTCATGCAAAGTGCCAAAACTTTCTAAGTTCCAACACACTAGTCTGCCAAAACGCTGCATAATCCAGACTTGCAAATCTTTCACTCTTTCAGCATAAACACCCTGTCAGGCGACAGACAGGTTTAGATGAATGCCATCAGAACCAAGGATTATAGTATTTCACTCCTGACCAAAATTAGGGTAATATATCACCAGAAACCTAGCCCTAGTGCACCAATGAACCCGTAACAAACCAATAGTAATAGCTGTAAGCAACATTATTAATATCTGACACTAACTGCTGAATGTAAATATGCTGGACCTTCCCTGCAATTCGGTGCAACAGGAATGCATGCAATGTAGGCACGTGGGTCCAAGTCACCTCTGTTTCACAAAGGAAGGAATTTGCATCACTAGATCGTGTAGACCCAGGAGAAATATCGAGGGCAGGGAACAGTCTGACAATGAATATTCTGCCTCAAAATAAACTGATGGTGACTTAATAGCCTACTCCCACCTCGCATAATCTGCTGCCAATAAGGCTATGAATGAATGAATGAAACTTCTGCACCAGAAGAGTAAGACACTTTCTGTGTGATATTGGGCACTGAAAAAACAAAGGTTGTCTAGTAAAGCTATATAGGAGAACAGAACTGAAGATTTCTATTTTCATTATGTAAATTGAACAGTTTATAGGACGAAGGCCTGTTTCATTTTCCATTATTGCAATTCATACTAAAACAAACAAACAAACAAGAGCTTTGCATGAAACACTCTTTG
This sequence comes from Apteryx mantelli, assembly GCF_036417845.1. Lineage (NCBI taxonomy): Eukaryota > Metazoa > Chordata > Aves > Apterygiformes > Apterygidae > Apteryx > Apteryx mantelli. Next base: position 22,053 of record NW_027118740.1, on the reverse strand, counting down.
CAGGTTCTTTTTCAAGTGGGCTATGTTAAAAACATCTCCTGTTAATATTTTCAATATTGTTACCCAGTAGCTCTAGAAAGATCTAAATTTTCAAGTACTTTTGCTCAAAGAAAAGGCTGTATATGAAGGGAGCAGACAACCTAGCTGAGTCACACTTGTTCCAAGTAAAAGTACAGAGTATTTGATGACAAATGTGAACTATATGTCCCAAAACCAGTGCTGTGCCAGATACCTAAGGAACAACATAAGGAAAATTTTCAGAAAGCAGAAATACCAGTTTCCTTCTGTTTACCTTCTGTAGCGTAGTGAAGACATAATTACCCATGAACGATACAAAAGGCTGGTTTGAAACTATGATTTTTTCTGAAATGCTTCCAAAATACCCAAATGCAGCAAGGCCCTAAATGAGAACTTCAACATCTCAAGAACATCAATCTTTTGTGAGACTCTTACAGGTTATGTTTTGAGTTGCAGCTGATAATCAGAAGCGGAGAAAAACCTATCTAAAAAGTTGAAGTAGTCTCAGAGGACAGGGGTGGAAGGAATAGAGATTTGCAGAAAGATCTTTCAAATACCAATTCAATTTTTTAGACAGCAGTGGATTTTGTGTGCACGATGATCTTCAACAGGCAAAACGGTACAGTAGTGGTCATCCTTTTAAGGTACAACCTAAACCAATAGTCTCAAAGATTTCTCGGCCATCTGAAATACATACGGGCTTTTTTTCCATTTTTGCAATTTTACAGATATTTCTTCTACTTTAAAAAACAACAAACGTTTAAATCAAATTAAGCTCTAAAAAAAATTACCTTCTGATAACAACCACATGCTAAATGGCAGTTGTACAGGCACTGCAGTAAGAGATTACTCACATCTGCAAGTAGAAAGCATTTATAAAAATTAGAGTCTTATAAACCATCACACATAAACCTATAGAAAAATCAATGCCCATGGCTTATATTAGCAAGGAGCAATGAATTATTACTTATCCAGCAGATAACAGAAGCTTGCTTTTCCTGTAAAAATTCAAAGCCCTTCAAACCATATCCAAAGCCCTTAGAAGTCAGTGAAGGCTTCTCACTGACTTCCATGAGCTTTGGCTGACACCCATAGTCTGTCCTTAATCTTGGCAGCAAATTCTATCACTTCTTTCAGAGAAAATCCAGTGGTTGTTTTAAGTGTGTCTAATCCATGAGGACAAAACTTTAATGAGTTTCTAAATTTATATCTTTAGAAGCAAAATATATAGAGAGATATTATAAAAAAAACCGTGACCTAGAATCTATTCCAAACCACTGCTCTTCTTTTCACTGGCTCTGCTCACTCTCCTGAGCCAAAGTCTCTAGATCAAATTCATCTCACACACCTGGGCTAATGGACAGAAAATATACTATAATTCTCTCGCCACAAAGAAATAAGGTTTTTACCTTATCCCTCAAAAACAGCAAAGGGCTTGAGCTCTGCAGACCCATTATCACCTCAGGGAAGCTATCACCACATCTGGCTGCAGATGGAAGTCAGCAAATAGCTACTTACATTAATCATCATCATATGATTTGACATACAGCTTGCTAACTCGGTGTGTGCATGCATGTGCATGTGTATATATAAATGTGTGTATTAATATCTATACTATAATTAATCTGCACTGTGATCACTTCCCAGCACTAGGGGAGGGAAGGTTTCACCTTCCAACAAATAAACACATTTTTAACCAATTAGGCAAGCGTGGGAATGGTTATTTCCTGTCTGTCCGAGCAAATGAAAACCATTCAGGACATCCACAAGATAAATTATCCTTTCCACACTGGGAGATGGCAACAAAATTGCTTTGTGAGTTGAATGACTAAGCCCTTTCCTGATAAACTTAAGGGAGTAAACAATTAAGCCAAATAAATAAGCACTAAAACACTGGGAACATAAACTATTTCATAGCAATTAATAGTTTAAGCTAGTTTCATCAGCCCATGGGCTGTATGGTTACAAATGACTAGCTATGTCTCATTCCAACTGACTCCTTATTTCCTTTTACTTAGTAGCTTTTAAATGAAAGCGATTTTCTCTTAGAATGACTTAAATGGGAGAATGCTTTAAAAAGTGTATTTTATTAATTACATTTTTCAGAAAACTGCCTTGATTTGGCAGAAAAAATATTATCTGCAATTTATTAAGCTTGACTCCACAGTTCATTGGCCATCTGAAGTTGCCTGTTTCTCTCTCCATTAACTACAGAGGGAGCCTTGGGTGACTAAGCTCCCAGCTTTCGCAGTTGGGAGTGTGAAGATAGATGGGAGGAATACAGCCTTCAGTTCATCAGACTTGCCAGAAAGATTCAGAGACACCAGTCACTACTGAGCCATTACTCTTCCCCAGGCTTAAAAAGCACAAAAGAAGATTTCTAGGGTCTGGAAAAAAAATTGGAAAATTGAAACTATATTTGAACTGAAATGTATTTGTCCAATTGCCTTCTGAATTCCCCGCCTCCATAAATTCTTGTTCAGTAAAGGACCACAGACAAAACATTTCAGGTGGATTACTTTAGTTTTTACCAACCTGATGTGTGACTTCAGCTAGGGTTACTGGGATACCTGTCTTAACTATGGAGACCACATAATAAACCTAAGCGTTCAGCATTCCCCTCGACTCTTTTGGTTTTCCAACAGAGAAAAATAATGTTATGTAAAGTGGTGGTGGTACACATTTGATGATTGGATGCTCACTAATGTATAACACCCTGCTTAGCGAATAAAAATATGTATTTGTGTTGGACATGCCGTTTTCTGTAATCACTAAACCATATGTTTGATGTCCATCCTTAAGGTGGTTTAATAAAGGGCAGGATATTGCACATCATAAAATGAAAGAGAGAACTCATAAGAACTTCTTGTGTTCCACTGGGTTGGTTTATAATTCGGCAAGTCTCTAATTTAAAGGAATTGAACAGTACTTTCTAGGCAGACTTTATCAACCTGAAAACAGTAATATCCTACTCTATTACCTAGGGTTTATTACATTTCTAGCAAAACGACAAATGAGAGCAAACAGTAACCTTTCACTCGTTTCTACCCAAGAATTTAAATTCCTTCACTGACCCATTCTCACAGTCTACAGGGAACTACATAGCAAAGTCTTTTACTTAGTCCCATTTTTATTTAATTTTTAAATACATTTTATTTACCTTAAAGTGAATAAACCAAAGCTGGTAAACAGCTGGGCAAGGGGGCCAATGTATGGAGAGAGGAAGATAACTTACTGTGTTTAGTTATACATGCACAATGTAAAAACTACATAAAAATATGTGAACAATGAACTATATATTTATGATCACACTGATCGTTAGAGTTGCTTGGTGTAGCTCTCTCTGCATCCCTTTTTTACTGTTTTTCTAGTGTTTATCATCTTTGTGGAAAAGACAACATTCCTTTGTGTTTCGACAGTGCTGGACACTTTGGGGATGCCACCACAATCTAGCTAATATCTGTCCCCTTAGAACTCGTTGGCTGACACCTACAAGGCTTATTGAGTAAAAGAGAGCACGAAAGGCCAAAACAAAGCAGCAGAAGTGCAGCAACGAACACTTGCTGCAGCAGATGAAAAAGTACAAACCTGACTAATTTCGTCTTCTGTGTTCGTAAGCAGATTTGGATATTGCTCTCAAGGCTTGACCTGGAATAAGTTATGACTCCATCAGAAAAAGAGCGTGTACCAGGACTGCAGATGACATAGGTCAAGAAGATGTAATTTGATGTTATCACACCCTTTGACTCATAATGGTGATAAAATAGTTACTATTGAAGTTTTGACCTTTTCCCATCTGGTGCCAGGCAGAATCCTAGGAGGAAAACCCTGTCTTTTGTAAAAAAAAAAAAAAAAAAAAAAAAATTACATATATGGGGTTGTAGAGGAGATAGAGGGGAGATTTTGTCTCATAAAAATATTAAGAAGAAAGTTAAAATAAGAGTATACCAGACATCTGAAAAATAGGGATTTTTCCATCTCGGCATACTCTCTGGGCAAAACGCTTTGGGAAACCTCTATTCCACTGTTGTCCTGCCAAGACAGCTACGGAAATATAGACTGGTTCTTACTGAATTCAGTAGCAGGCCCAGTGCTAAAGCAGGGGAGCTTGCAACTTAAATCCTGCTCTATCTCCTGGCAGCATACATCGTACTGGCTTTTGCTCAGCCACCAAATAAGAAATTGGTGCCTCCTTCAATACTTCACCACTTATCCTCTTTCCTAGCCAGCTTGCGTTCAGTACGAAGAGTCCAAAGGCAGCTGACAAGTGACACTGCTTCCTCTTCCAACTCTAGCATCTGCCTTGCCCTTCTGGGCTGTGCACCAGGATGGTCTTGAGAGCAGGAGCTGGCAGTGTTTGAATCTACCCCTTCAGCCCTGATCAGTAGCACTGTCCAGTGCTGTTATTGCAGATGCCAGATGCAACACCACCACATCGCTGGGGTGCAGAACTGGCAGGGGCAGGGACTAAAACCTCCAACCAAACACCTGCACTGTGCCCTTCTTCCTGTTTGGTCCTCCAACTTTTGTCCTGTTTGATCCTGCTGAATACATAATAAGTAAATAATGCCTTTCTCCCATTTGCAGATACTGCTAGAGGGCTTCTCCCTTGTCCTTGTTTCATGCTGATTTTTATTCAATCTCTTTCATAACTCTTCAGTCACATTTTCATATAAAAATGTGCACATCTGTAGGATTTAATCCATATGGTGTTATTTCTGTACATATAGCCTAAACAACATTTCTGCTTGCAAATTCCCTTAATTATAACCATCCACTAGCACTAAAATAAGCCACAGTACCTAATGCTCATAGTCTTCAATCACAACATGCTCAGTATGAGCTCACTTTGTGTGCAGACCAAATGATCCAGACCAGCTCGCTCTATACTGCATATACAGGCAGACTCTTCTGCACTTAGGGCTCCTCACCAGGTGAGCAAGTTTCTGTGCACGACAGTAATCGATTCAAAAAAACAGGTAATACAAACAATTTGTGGAGTAGCACTTCAGGATGAAGTGAAGATCCAGAATAAAAGACTACATACAGCCTTGAAGTGGACAAACTAACTTGCTGTTTCAGGGACACACGAATTATCACACTGAAGATCTGAAGTCAGTCTAGCTCTATCAGTGATTGGATCAAGATGCTGCAGAGCAACAGGCAAACACTCCACCACAGGCTCATGCAGGTTCATTTGCCCCCGTCAGTAGGGAGCATATCTTGTTCTTTACTGGACAGAAGCAAACAAAATCCTGAAATACAGTTATTCTAGAGCAAAGTTTATTCCATTTAATTATGACGACACCGGACATTCCTAATATCCACGTCTGAGTCTTTTTTCAAATATAACTACATTTTAAGCATTGACAACTTCTTTGGGTAGTAATTTTATTTATATATTTAAACAACAGATGTAGATTTTTTTCATTGATTTTGAAGTTCCTGGTTTTGAATTTCATGGAGTATCTCTTATCTTTTCTATGAGAGAAGTAGAAAAAAAGCTCCAAAGTGTATTCTGCAGTTATTCATGCTTTACATATTTTCAAAATATTTTCTCTTCTTCCTCTCCTCAAAGATTAAAAATCTTTTCTCAATTGCCCTTCGCTGAATCTTTTTTATGAGACTGAGATGACCAGAACTTGACATACTATTTAAGATAAGACTTATACAGAATACACATGTATTATCATATTCTCCATAGCATTCAAGGTCCCATGCAAGCCAGCATCGCCTTCATGTTTTCTAACCAATGCCACACGAGAATATGACCTCATTCAGCTGGAATGCCCAGGTTCAATAGCAGTATTGATGATGCCATGACTTTAGAGCTATGAAAAGTATCTTAGTTATTTCACATCCCTGTTAAAATTATCCTACCTGGACAGTATGGCTGTCATATTCAGGCCACATATCGTGGCCTGGAGCTCTTTAGTCTCAAGAATCCAAATAAATGCCAGCCTCTCTCCCTAGCCTGCATAATACCTTTCTTAGGCACAGGTTTCCATCACTCTTTACAGGATATGCAGGCTTGGAACAATACAACTCCCATTTAAGCTACTACAGTAGTTTAAGTTCACCACCGTATACAGAATTTATCGCTCTGAAGACAAGTTGTATCCTTGGTCTTTTTAGTGATCTATCACTGAACTGTGATGAAAACATTAGAGATGCAATCATTTCCCACACTTGATATCCTATAAGAAACAAGTGCACCGAATTTCAAGATTTTAAATTAATGCGAACGTGTAAATGATTCATATCAGTCATCTTGTTAAACATGTCTAGTGTATGGCATCTGGTGTTAACCATTTCTCCTATCATCAAGCTCCAACATGTAACTAGCTAGAGTCATTGATCCAACACTGTCAACCCTAGCTTCTCACAGAAAGAAAACAACATTAACATATAATGCTTTAGGTAACAGGGGTATCCACAGCGTCCCCATGAGCAAGCAATTCACACCACCAATGAGAGTATCATGTATGTCATTAAAAACAGAAGAGGGTTAACTAGAGCTAGCAAGACAAATCCCAAGATGAAATGTTTTTCAATATGTTGCTTGATACAATATGATGACTTTGCACCAAATTTTTGTGGACAAGTTTATTATATTCAAGCAAGCTGATCGTGAATAAATTTGTTTTGCTGTGGAATTTTTCCAGGCATGACTCACATATTAAGCAAACACTATCCACAGTGTGTTTTTACTCCTAAAGGCATTTGAATCTTTTTTCTAAAAAGAGACAGAAGGACAAATATTTGAGACTTCCTCCAGGGGCAATCTTTGTTCATTTGCTACTTTTCCACTGGGTTTTACTTGCTGTACTCACACCTTCAAAGGGAACCTCTGCAGAATTCACAATGTTCTCTTTCACATGTCATTCTCTTTTCATGTGCCCACCATTGATCTAAAGACAGTTTTTCTTATTTGGTAAAAGGGCAACTGGAGGCAGAGCAACAGTTTAACATTTTTGGTTCCAGTCCTGTTCTGTAGTCAATTTAATCTCATCACCTGCTTCACGCTCCTTTCATTCCTCTTGTTCAGAAACCCATAGACACATGGTAAGAGCTATCCAGAGGCAGAGTGAAACGGCATGCAGCAGGGGCTTAGAGCTGAACTAAGAAAAATTAATTCCAACAAAGGTCAAGTTTTTCACCAGAGGTAACAGAGGGTTCAGTATTGTACTAAAGCGCCCCAAAGAAAAGAGCAGCACTTTCTGCATGGGCACTTACAGTACAAACACCTGATCTCCAGGTGACAGACACTGGTCGAATCCAGGCAAGGAGTAGTATTCCTCCTCAGGTGCTCTTTGCAGTTTTATAGTCAAGGTCCCAAAAGGCAACCGGTCACTAAGAGCCAGTGCCAGCGAGGAATCAAGTACTTCACACTCACCTGCGAGGTCAGTACTTTGGTGGTAGTGGAGTCTTCTCTGCTGGAATTTGTAGATATTACAGCAGTTGTTCCTGCTGACAGTCCGCAGAACTGGTACAGCAAGAACCAGCGACCGGAGGGAGCATACGCAGGTGCCAGGTGGGAGACCTGCTCTTCCAGTCCCCAGGCCAGCCTTACTAGCGAGGATCAGAAGGCAGAATGAGGAACTTAAAGAAAAGGAGGTAAATGCCTTACATTCACATTGACCAAGTCTCCTTTCCTTTGACCTAACATGGTCCAAAATGAGAGTAAGGACCATCCTGACAGCAAGGGCATGAAAGTTCAGGTAGCCACCTGTGCTACACACACTTCTAGGTGTAAACCAAAGGCAGAGTAACATAGAGGCAGTTCTAACTAAGAGATGGGTCCTGCTGTTTTACCCTACTACAATGTCTGCATCATGCCTTCCCCTGTTTTGAAGGGAACAGATAACTTCCCGTCAGGATACCTAGGAAGGCTGAGCTACATCCATACGTGCAGAGCTCGAAGCCCTCCTGCCAGTCCGGCTGCCACTGCACCCCGGAGGGCTCAGTCGCCGAGCCAGCTCACACCAGCGGCATTGCACAGCCCTCCTAGTCAGTCTTCTGCTGCAGTAACCATCAGAAGCTCCACAGGACAAGGACAGGGGCCCTGCTGAATCAGAAAACAGTTCTATCTTGCCAGTACCTTCTCCTCTAGGTAACCGCAGATTTTGGCTGCCTGCAGACCACCTGGGAGAAGGTAAGCTGTGTTTCTGTGCTGTATAGCACAAAACAGCTTTCACAGAGACAGTACTTTCCTGCTCAGATGTCCCCTCAGTTGAGAGAGGTTTCTAGCAACCCACCTATCCCATTATCTGTAAAATGTTGGATGTTCTATTTTAACCCAACAGAGATGCTTCTTGCCTTGTCTAAAGTTTTCCTTTATCATTCCTAGGAGATGCTGGAAAGCCTGCTGTCTTCTAGTGAGCTTTAGTTTTAAACCTTTAAGGCACAATACTGAAAGTTAATGGTGTTAAATTACAAGACGAATAAAAATAGCAGCTGATAAAAATCCCTGTAAAAGTGAAATACAGCTTACTCTTCTTGCAACTTCATATGCAGCTTACATTTCTTCATAAAGCCTCAGAAAAGGCCAGGAGACAGACCATTTATCAGGAACCATCAAGCTAGATTTTCAAGTCAGGCTAAAAAGATCCCAAGGGAGCTGTTCGCTTATAACTAAAATTACCCATGAAGTAGGGTTAGGAGCTTAATTTCCTTATCTTTGAACCCCAAAGCAGAATGTTCCAAATCAGAAAACTCTGTTCACAATTTAATTCACCTTATTTTTAAAGTCCTTCTGCAGCATCGATCAGCTTGCATTTGCTATCAGGCCTTCGTTGTGCATCAGACTATAAAATACACACGTGGCCCTTTGCAGGCTGTCAGCTCATTAAGGAGAGAGCGTTAAAAGCTACAGCACTGTTGGGACACCCTCCAAACTATACGTTTGGACGTGTCATTAAGCATTCGCAGAACAGCCAAGAGATGACTGAATTGGTCTACATGTACAAATACCTTTTTGCATAGGCTTCTACAGATGAGGTAGACGAGCAAGAGTTTGGAGCCAGCCATGAATACCAGGTGCCATGGCAATAGAATGAAGTGGTTAAAAAAGCATTAGAAATTCAATAAATCAGTTCCAGTCCTGAAACATATCACTCAATACAGGCGTACCTCGTTTTATTGTGCTTTGCAGTTTTTTTTTTTTTTTAAACACGAACTGAATGTTTGCAGCAACCCTGTGTCAAGCAAGTCTATCGGCACCATTCTTCCAACAGCATATGCTCACTTCGTGTCTCTGTGTCACACTTTTTTTTTTAAGACATAATGCTATTGCACACTTAATAGACTACAGTATAGTGTAAACATAACTTTTATATGCACTGGAAAACCAAAAAATTCATGTGACTTGCCTTATTGCGATATTCGCTTTATGGCGGTGGTCTGGAACCAAACCCACAATATCTCCGAGGTATGCCTGTAGTCATGTTCATATTCAAGCAAGTCCATGTTAGGTACATGGAATTCCCCCCCCCCCCAAAAAAAAAAAAAAAAAAAAGGCAGCTCCGTAGCGGTCTGTGCTTAGCCTGAGGTTAAGGGAGGTATACTATTCACTGCAATGACAGAAGAGTTACCTCCATGCTGTATCTAGCTCTGCATACATCAGGGCTCATCATTTTCTTCCCTCCTCACTACAATGTCTTTACATTTTTAAAACTCTTTCATGAAGAATAGGGAAAAAATGAAAACAGCAAGAAAGATGTATTAATAAGTAACCAAAAAGCCTCTCTTTTCTGGCTATTACTAAATTGGATTAAATGATCTCCTGCAATCAGACCCACCTCTTACTGGAAAAAGGAGAAATGAAGAAATGGTTCTGAGATGAGAACTGACCTTAAGAAAAATATCATTATTGCCTTCTTTCTCCAAAATGTTAAACATAGTCAAGTCTTACTTGATCTCATCAAGATGCTCCCTAGGCAAGAGAAAAGATTCCAAAAATACTACAAACACTACGACTATTTGCACTGCAACATATTCCCAGACACTTTCCTTGCGATCTATTCCTTCTGACATGACATTCAGAACATCACTAAAGCTCAGTATCAGGCTGTGTCATTCAGCATCTGGCATTGCAGCAATTATTGAGTTACTGTGATTGAACGCCTTTCCCTGACTAATCCACACAGACTGAGGGTACTCAGCAGGAGAATTTGACTTCTGAAGACAACACTGATCTTTCTACACCTCAGCACAGGATGTGTTTCTAGGTCCTGCACGTTTAGCATAACTCAAACCAGCCACAGTAGGAATTTCAAGGAGTAGATTATTAAAGCACTGGCATTCTGCAACTGCTATTTACTTTCAGAATACCTGCTATTAATGTCTTCTGTCTAAACAAACATCACCATCACTGCTCCCAGTGCTTCCCAGTTTTCTCCCCTCTTCTTGATCACACTACAATTTCCTTAAAGCTTGACTATAAGTCTTCTCATCATTTTAACTAGTCATTGCATTGTGTGTAAGGAATACTGAGGATCAACTAGATCTTGCACTTTTTCTTTATTCTCCTGCTCTTCTCAGGCTTTTATGATTCCTGCTGACATTGCTTGCCTAGGAAATCTCAGATCTGGAAAAGGATTTTGTTTCGGTTTCTCTAAGAAAATGAAAAAAAAGAAAGAAAGAAAGAAAGAAAGAAAAAGAAATATCCCATCAAATCTATTGCCTTACTTAACTCATTAATCAGTCAAATGCATTGGGGTGCTTTCTTTGCAAGAGCTCTGATTTTTTTTCTTTCTAGATTAAGAAGAACCAATGCTTCCTCTAAACTGCGTGTCAGCCTAAGCAGGTGTAGAGACAATGCGACTTCATCCACACTAATGGATTTGGTCCTACTTTGTTTTGGACTTCCAATACAAGACAGACATTGACAAACTGGAGTGAATCCAGGGGAGGGCCACCAGAATGGTCGGGGGCTGGAACACATGGCATATGAAGGAAGCGGGGTTGTTCAGTCTGCAGAAGAGAAGGAGAAGGGGGTCTTACTGCTGTCTATGACTACCTAACAGGTGGTTACGGAGCAGATGGAGTCAGACTCTTCTCAGATGCACAGGGAAAGAATAAAAGGTTCCGAGCACAAGGTGCATCAAGGGAAATTCTGATTAGCTATTAGGAAACAAAATTCACAGTGAGGGTGATCAAATGCTTGGCCAGGTTACCCAGACAGGCATGCAATCTCCACCCTTGGAGATACTCGGAGCGCAACTGCACGAGGCCTTGAGCACTCTGAGCTAAGCTGGTCCTGCTTTCAGCAGGAGATTGGACTAGAAACCTCCAAAGGTTCCACCAAGACTAAACTACTCTGTGTTTTTACGATTCCACCCTGATATCACTAAATCAGAAGAGGCCCATTTTCCAGGCTACTTGATTCCTCCAGATAGTTCACTTCTCTTTACAATGAAAATTCACAACTAGTACAATATTTGAGTATAATAGGCAGCTTGTAACTGGCATCTCACATTTAACCTTTCCTTTCCTCTCATACCAAGCAGGGTGATGCAGTTCTCTGCTCTGTTCCTGAGAATGATCAGGAAACATTAATCTCAAGAATGCTAATAAGCTCTTTTCTCTCAGTAACAAAGGACGTGGGAGGCATGGACCTTCTACTGTAAGGATCCAGGGCCTAGTGATCCGTGTTCAGGAATAAATAATCAGTGATTGTAAGGAAGCCAAGATCACATATGCTCTGCAAATGAACTAGGGCTAAATTTTGTCGTGCACATCAACAGCGTTCACACAGGAAGAAGCTCATCCATGCCTGCTGCCTTCTGACAAACGCAAAACAAGATCGCAGAAGAGGAAGAACAAGCTTGTGGGTAAAGCTCCCAACCAGCTCCATGGAAAACACGATTCACTTGCAGCCCTGCCACAGGCCTTAGCCTGCAGCACTACCAACAAGATTGCCTGGTTACAGGGAAATTGGAAAAGGTCTCTCCTAGGCTCTGCTTGTCAGTGGGAAGCAGGTACCTAATTCTCAAAACTCACACTCACTTTCTCTGTACATCCTCAGCATTAGCTGCCACCCATCACCATCAGCGTATCTTCCACATAATAGGAGCAGAGATTCCACAGGGTTCAGGCACTCCGTGAATCCGAAGGATAAGAATGCTGCCTGGGGCAATTTGCAGCCAGAAATCTATCCCTCACAGGTACTTACACCTAAACCAGGGCTGCAAATGCTCAAATGTGGCATTGTTCTGATCATGTAATTCAAAGCCCCAAAAAGTTTAACATTGCCTCGTTTTGTCATTTGAGGGTTTGAGCTACAACATTCTCCTGTCTTTTATTTCTCATTTTCTCACCCCGATGCTTAAGAAAGAAGTTAAACACTCATTTCAATTCATTTTCCTACCCTTTGAGGAATAACAAATAGAATTTGAATATGCAAAAAGCAAACAAAAAAACCCATAGCTTCATCCCACTCTAGCAAGTACTTCATTAATATTGAGAAGCTCATCAATTTGAATTTATTTGGAATCCACGAGTCACAGTCACTAGTAAAATGACCTAGAGACTACAGTGATAACTCCCTTGCATTTCAACACAAAAGAAAACCTTCCACAATACACAATGCGAGCAAAACTTTTGGCTGAATATCATCATTTTCCTGTTTGCTTCAGCTACTACTTCAAGTGATGCTGCTGCTATTTTTCAGTGCACTGTCCCTAAGTAAATGGCTGCTCACACCATATAAGACAAAATTAAACAACAACAAAATATGTATATATACACACACATATATATGTTTTCCACATTCATAGTCTTTTCAGGCCAGTACATTCTCTGAAGATAATGAACTACCCTGACATATTCTGGAACTCTTCTCCCTGTCCTCTGTAGCAATGAGAGAATGGAACCATTCATCAGCATGACACAGCATGGCTTCCAAATATTGAGACATCTCGATACAGTCAGCTGAGTAAAATCGCTTTCTGTATCTCTGCTGTTGCTTTCAAAAATGATCTAGTAACAACCAGGGAAAGACAAAGCTGTGATAACTTTCCACAGGCCGGGTGAAAGCACAGACCAGACCAGGTAAGGCACAATTATTCTGAGCTTTGTCTTCTAGCTCCCTAGGGAAAAGTTTTAGGGCTGCTTTCTTCTCACATGACTTTGCTGAATGCGCCATTTCTGACAACAACACATCCTAAGTACTTTCTTTCTCCACCACATTTTTGCCATTCCCTTGTCTATTCAACCAGGAAACACTAAAGCAAATCATATAGTACAAAGTACGTATTCGACAAAGTGCAATATATCTTAAAGTATGCATCAAAACTAAATGCTGCCTTTGGATGCAAGCATAAAGCTTCTGCAAGTATCTAAGGGAAAGAATTTTTTCAGCATTCAACTGAGACCACCAAGTACAAGTGTAATACTCAAGTTGTCTGAATTGCCAGAGTCAGAGGCTGGAAGCATGCCTGTACTTTTTGGCAATACAGCACTTCATATGATGCAACACATGGCTCCAGTCAACACTCCTTTCTCTGGTACAGCAGGCAACAAAAGATCAAGCCATTAGTCCTTCACTGTTTTCTATTCCAAGGTTTTATCCCCTATGTTTTGAGATGCTCTCTCATTCCATGCTGTCTGACAGCACTTTTAGCTTTTTAGAAGTTGGAATTATAAGAATTACTTACATTTGAAAAAGTAACATTTTGGATGCACATTCTGTTCTTGGCCAGAGGCGGCTTTTTTTTTTTTTTTTTTTTTTTTTTAACTTTTCTACCTGCTTGGCCTGTAGAACCATTTTAACTTTGCTAAAACTTCCAGAGAAGCAGCACTTTTACCAGCACTGAAATGCACTGCATCTTTCATGTCTTCAAATAAAAATTAAGCCCAACCTGTCATCTGTTAGATCTGTTGCATCCAACACTTCCTGCAGAAGAGTGCTAGTTTGATTATCCTCTAACTAGACTTTGCTGGAGTGATCACAGGATCCTATCTAAAGCATAGTAACAAATCTTAGTGTCTCTTCCATTAGCAACCCTCATGTACTGTAAATGGCCATAGGCTTAAAACCTATGACTAGATTCAGCAAAATGTTCACTACTATACATAATTGTAAATAAATAATAGAACCTTTTATTATTATTATTACTCACATTGTAAAGGAAGTCAGGAGTACACCATGGAGACAGAAGAGAAACTTATTTACAAAAGCAGGCAGTAGAACATATTCTACCATTGACAACAAAGCCAATGTTGAGCGGTCCTGAAAGAGTTTGTGCCTTGAGCAGCCTGACAGGTAATGCAGAACATCTACAGGCAATGCAGGAAGGCTATAGCAGAGGGAACAGCAGAAACTGGATCTTGATTTTGGCCAAATTTTTTCCCCACTATGACCAGACAGTACAATCCAGTACTAACATCGCCGAATTAGGATCATTTCGGAGAGCTGGTGAAGAACCCACAGAGGTCTGGCTGTTGAGAAAGACAAAGGAAACTATTTGTGACCTAAGATGCATTTCTTTAATATAAAAAGATTTTCCATAACTGAAGTTTCATGACTTCACATTCCAGAAGTCAATAATTTGAAATCATTGTTTTATGACTACACTGAGCTTAAGCTTAGTCTTTTAACACACACCCATGTTTACTGCACCATCAACATTCACTCATTTTTTTACAACTTTTTCCAGTGGTGAAGACTGGGATGCCAACAGCCCCTTAAAGAAACCGTCTCTTTCATAACTACGCTTGTTCATCAGACAGTCAAGCCAGATGTAACTATGAGAGTCCAAATGCTGTTCATTCTGATAAATACAAGATGACATTGAAAAAAAGGGAGATGCGTAAAGAATAATCATAATCATTTTTTACCCGGCAGAATATTCTCTGGTTTGCAGGGCACTGCAGTGGGTGGTTCTCAGGTAATCAGAGTAGGGAGAATTGCATAGTCACTAGGTACATATTGACTTTACCAGCCAGGATAAGCAGAAATCCAGCTCAGATATTTTGAAATGCTTTAACACAGATTTTTTTTTTGAAGATATATAGTCAGAGAGGAAACAGCATTTCCAACAACAGGACAAGAAGAGTTTTTCCCACAAAGGGAATGATCTCTTCCAGACAGTCGCAGACTATCTCCATTCTCAGCAGGTATTTTTGCTTATAATTAGATCTATTTGAACTTCCAAAAAGAAAATACTGAAGGCTGGCAGGGAACTGGGAATGAACAAAAAGGGGCAAAGAGATCATATAAGACAAAAGACGGTTTTGATAAAGAGAATAAATAGTTACTACTATGAGAGAAGAGAAAGTGAGTCTGCTTCAGGACTTGAAGCAGATCGGCGTAAAAGGCTGTATTTGTTCAGAAGCACACAACAGTATTATGCAACAGTTCCCGACAAGAAGTGAATGGTAATATTTTCAGCCAAAATAACAGGAGAAATGCATGCGAAGCAAAATGCATCAGCTATGTTAGCAGAGAGCCTTGGAAAAATTTTACTGCTCTTGGTCTTTGGGACTTTAAATAACAAGTCGAAAGAATCTTAGCTTAATCTTTCAGACTTTACTCTAACAGGATTTATGACTGACTCAAAGGAAAGATGATGTTTTCTTCCATCACTTCCTAGAACACCTGTGTCCTCTGCAGAGGTTATACATCCAAGCAATAACCCAGACTGACCACGCTTAGCTTACAAATGCCAAGAACAGCCTCGCTTGCTAAAGTACAGCAGCATGGGAAGGCCCAAGTGAGCAGATGATCTGCTCTCAGATTCCACCTGCTATTTAGATACGGAAAAACTGCATTTTGAAGACGCTATACAGAACACACGTAAATAAAGAAAAAACAATACTTCAATAAAAACCTACGCACATATACATTTCTAACATGCTTGTCACTTAAATGGGGCAAAACTAAAGCTCTAAAGAACTAAAGAACACTTCCTATTAGGAATTAGATTCTCCTTTTCTACACTGAGTCTTTGCTTTAGTTAGCCAAGACACTGCTGAACCTTCTGCCATTCGGAAACTGCATGAGAGCCTATGTATAAGTGTGGATTATGCAATAACCTCTGAACAAAGCAAAATTGTAGGATCACCTGATCCCTATAGGGTCAGAACCAAAACCACTAAGAATCTGAAAGAGCAAGTAGTCACTTATGTCCAGCATTTAGGTGCTAGTGAGACTGTCAAAGTCTTTACTATACGTTGCCTAACTCTGCGGATTCCCAAAGTCCTGTAGACACTGGCGTTTCCACCAGTAGGCACATAAAACACCCCTCACCTTGCTCCTGCAAAGCCTGATGCAGCTGAGCTATTCACCAGCTGAGCTGCTCTTTACTCTGGCAAGACTCTCAAATACGCACTGCTTGTCTCCAGCATCTAATGGACACTGACAGTTCATTCCATCTACTCAAGATTACCAAAATGAGATTTTCAGCAGGAACCGGCTGTATATGTTCACATAACGCTGCATTTAAGATACCCACTTAGGAAACAGCACAAGTATTTTCAAATCTCCACAGCGCCCGACTCAAACCCAAGTCTCTTCTGTACCAACAGAAATCCCTCATCTCTGTGTCATTAGGCATTTTCTCTCCAGGGGAGAGTTAACATCCATACCACAGCTGACCTATTACCTTTAAGAGGTGATGCCCCTGATGTACTTCTCCCCTCCGCCTCCTGTTGGCTTCTCCGCTCAGTTTCCTAGCATTTACTAATCCCACTCCCAAACGCTTTATTCTCACCATAAGTTAAAGGGGAAGCCTAGGTACAGAGGTTGGCGCTGAAGACTCCCTTAGGCACTGGAACGGGGCATCCCTTAGGTGATCTAGCCCTGAAAAAAATAGAGTGACTTCTCTCTCCCCACCTGGGCTTTCAAACAAAGGCCTGTCAAGAGATGAGCCCAGACGCCGCAGTGGGTAACAAAGCACCGCACACAAAGAGAGGGACGATAGGCACAGCATTTAAGTCAAGCCCCACGAGAGCTTTAAAGAATAACACCAGGAATTTCACATGGAACCGGATTACAGTGAGCTACAAACATCTTTTGCAGCATAAACTGCTGTTAGACTAGCTTCTTAAGCATCTCCTGGGGAAAAAGGAAGTATTATTGTTGTGAAAAGCACAACTCTTTAAATCTCTCATATCTTATTTTTGAGGGTTTCTTAAATGATATTTATCAATCATATAAGAGTCCAGGGGGTACCAAAAAGCGATCAAGTGAATAATCCACTAAAAATTTTGCATGCTGGTCCCACAGTTTTAAAGGTAAGACATCACCAAATCACCAGCACAAGACTAGAGCATCTATTTCATGCACGAAGCAGCAATTCATCCTGGTAAATTTAGCTGTGGCTTTTATTAAACTCACTGCAGTCTCTGGCCAGGCAGTAGAACCTGAAGAGGCTTTCACATTATATTCCTCGGAGATTCAAATAAATCGAAAACTCTCTCATTTTCATGTACCTACTGGGTTTTTAGAAAATTACTTAACCATTTCAACTACTGAACTAGTCAGCACCTTCCTCCTCTTCTCTCACCTTCTCACATACCAACTGAGATAGTGTCACTTCCTAAAGTTTACCCAAAATTTTAAGCAATTATCTTTTATTTCATCCCTCAGATTACATCAGAAGAACAGCGACAGCCTGTATGTGGATGTCACGTCATATTTATTCTATGAAAAGGAAGGCAAACAGCATGAATTTGCATTTCCTAAACAAATTTGAGGTACAAGTTGCAGAGTCTGCAAAAAGTCTTTGTGGGTGGATGTCTGCTACAGACTGCCAGATCAGGAAGAAGTAGATGAGGCCTTCTTCAGACAACTGGAGGAAGCTTCATGTTTGCAGGCCCTGGTACACATGGGGCACTTGAACCACCCTGATACCTGATGAAAGGGCATCATGAACTGGTAGGAGTGGTTGATACTCCAAAGGGTTGGGCTGCCACTTAGAGGGATCACAACAGGCTGGAGAAATGTGCAGAGAGGAACCTCATGAAGTTCAACAAAGGGAAATGCCAAGTCCTGTATTTGGGCAGCAACAATCCCATGTATCAAAACAGGCTGGGGACCAACAGACTGGAAAGCAGCTCTGCAGAGAAGGACCTGAGCATCAACAAGTTGACCATGGCCCAGCAATGTGCCCTCACAGCAAAGGCGGCCAACAGCCTCCTGGGCTGCACTAGGAAGATCATTGCCAGCAGGTCCAGGGAGGTGATCCTTCCCCTCTACTCAGCAGTGGGGAGACCACACCTGGAGTGCTGGGTCTAGGTCTGGGTGCCCTGCTACAAGAGAGACATGGACATACTGGAGTGAGTCCAGCAAAGATGATTAAGCGACTGGAGCATCTCTCCTATGAGGAGGGGCTGAGAGAACTGGGACTGTTCAGCCTGGAGAAGAGAAGGCTCGGGAGTGGGGGGAAGGGCAACGAGTGTATTAATGTGTACAAATACCTGATGGGAGGCAGTAAAAACGACAGGGCCAGACTCTCAGTGGAGCCCAGTGACAGGATAAGAGGCAATGGGCACAAACTGAAACACAGGAAACTCCACTTAAGCATAACAAAAAAGAATTTACTGTGAGGGCAGCTGGTGGAAGAGCTTGCTCAGAAAGGTTGTGGAGTCTCCATTCTTGGAGATAATCAAAATGCAAGTGCGCATGGTCTTTGGCAGCCTGCTCTAGGTGACCCTGCTCTGAGCGTGGCGGGGGGGGACTGGACAATCTCCAGAGGTCCCTTCTAACCTCAGCTATTCTGTGATTCTGTCTCAAAAGTCATACCGAACAAATCCGTTCCCAAGGAACAAACCCTAACCTAACCTAACCCTAACCTAACCTTTTCTAAGTGTCAGTGAATTAGTCTATACCAATGGAGAAGCACTGAATCTTAAATAGTGAGGCTACATCCGTTTCCTCTAGAAACAATGGCAATATTTCTATTGATTTCAATGACAACAAGATCAAAACCTCTACCATCAACTTCTCATTCAGATTTTTCCCCCCGTGCCCAAAATGAAATGAAAGCAACTTAAGCATTTTCCAAATTCCTGTCCTTTCTCCCCACGCTTTACTGACCATTCTTTTCTGGTGCGATCCCCTGTTTAATGTTCTAAAGGATGAATTGTGGCCTAGTGGGTCAAGGTTTTATTCCAACCCCACATAGCTGTTTCCTTCGCATTGATTTTTCAAACTTCTAATTATCCTGGGAAACAAAGGTTTAGGGAAAAAGTTCACTATCAAGTATGAAACATACGTTCCCATGAAAATAAAATCAAAAGGCAATTCTGTACTACCAGCTCTGAACAGTAAGATAGGTTTTTTCCTCTCCTTCTAACGTTCCACTTTTCCTCAAAAACCAAAATGGTGTTGAACAGTCTGGAAGCAGCACTTTGGAACCACCCATGTCACCTTCTAACCTCCATCACTCCAATTGTCCAGGGGTTAATTGTTGATCTTGGTAGCATTAATTCTTATTCATGCTTCAAAGAACACTGCTGTTTGGCAAGAAAACAAGCCCTACAATTCATCTAGTTCAGTATTTTCTTGATTCTACTTTGGATTTCTCTCCTTCTGTGTGTGTGTGTGTACGCGTATATATATGTAATTACATGAGATGAGCATGTGTATGGATTTCTCTTTTTGTACATATGTAGCAAAAGGGTTTACTGAAAAAGCATACTATACTCTTATTATTCAAAATACATAAGGACCAGAACATCTGATGTGAAGGAAAGTTCAATGATTACATGAAGTTCTGCTAATTTACCCTCAAGCTTTTAGGCTTATCATTTCAACAACGTGTCCGTTGCTCTGATGAACACCAGGTCACAGTGCAGGGATCTCAGATACTGGTTACACTGACAATGACCAGCTAGCAAAAGATAGCCAAGGAAAACCTGCTGGTTTTGCCTATCTGACAAAATAAGAAAAACTAACCTTAAAGAGAAAAGTCTCTAATAAATTTAAAAACATATTTTACATCTAAATGGAGTTTTATATGAAGCTTTGTGTCTACTGTAAATTTTTGTTTGCCTTTCCTTTTACTCTGTGCTGCTTGGTAAGTCTTGATCACTTGGCTTTCTTCATATTCCTAATCACAGGACCACTGCTCAGAAACAGGAGTCCATGGGAGTCTTCACATTGACTTTCATCTCATCTAAAGTAATGACAGAACTAACTGTAGCCCAGCAGAACGTAATCCAAGGGCAGTAAAATCCTGTCTTTCTCTCTCTCCAAAGCATCAACAACAACACACTTCCCAATCTAATTCCATTTTCCTGAAAAACAGTGAAATATTTAATGCAGTTCCTTTACTTGTGAGGAAAAAGCTCCAAACAGCATGGCCAAAATTACACCCACAGTAATTGTGACTTTTAAGACATCAGTGACTAACATCTGCACATCACTCAGGGAGCAGAGTTGTCTTCTTTTATCAGTCTACCATTATCTCTTTAGCAAGCAAACACTGCCAGCCCTTGGCTGTCACCGAAGCAAAGTCAAAAGGAAATAAGCAACAGATTAGTCTCCAGAAACGCAATCATATTTCGCGTTAGAACAGCTTGAGTGCTCACTCATGTATAGTTTTCTCCTAGAAGCATTACATATAGCCTGGCATACAGAAAGGCTGTCTCACAGACGCTCATAAAATTAGCTTCCTGCACAGAGGAGGTGTCACTTCGTGCCATCAGTATAGCGATAGCCTGGCAACAGGTGGCAACACTCTTGGATTAATTCTACTTTACATCTCTTGTTAAATCCCAGACAGCCCGTATATTTGAACATACAGTTCATTTGTAGAGCTAGAATACAATCTATACTTTATTACATTGCATATGTTCTTGCATTTGACCTATCTTTTTGAAACATGGATATAGAATTTTCCAGACAGAAGTGCATATCATACCTGGAGTTTTGCACAAAAGTATCTATAATACATGGAAGGAAGGGGATGGGGGAGAATACAGCCCACATCCATATCTTTTCCTGAAGGAGCACATATCACTCTGTGCTGAAATCTGAAACATAAAAATCCTCTCTGATAAACATTTTTGCTTTTCACCAAAAACCTTGGCAGGGTGACCACAGTCCCCAGGCACTTGCACCGTTTTACTCTCCAGTCTCCCCAAGACAAAGCATCTGCTCTCAAACTTTTTAAAACAGAAAGGGAATTTCATGTTAATTTTGTCCAGTTCAAAAATCTCTCTCATCTCATTGATCTTCCATGAAAGTTTTCACTCCCACAATAATTTTGATAAAGTTAACAGGAACCAAAGGTAACATTGAGACAAACTGAAAAATTAAAGGTAATCAAGGCTACGCTTAAAAAGAGTCATAACGCTAAAGGCTATGGATTTCAAGTTACTCAAGAAAGCTTTCTCATCTACAGCCTTCAAAAGATTATTTAGTTAGTTCCTTGATAATCTTCAAAACAACAACAAAAAATACTCATCATGAATTACCAAAAAGCCTCAATTGGTCTTCTGAATTGTAGGAAATTGTTTTCAGACCTTAACTAAAAGACATACATTTACTTAGTAGTGCATTACTAAGGCAAAGCTTGGAATAAGAAGTAGTCATTATTTTTAAAGAGTTTATGGTTGATGCTGCATTTTCTTTATGAAAATATGCTAATGTGAGAGGATATTTCTACAATAAGTAAAAATGCACACAAACTCACTCATTCTTCATAAGCATTTTCTTTCTTCTCATTGGCGTACTGTCAATGAGATTTGTGATCCATTCTGGTGTTGTATCACAACACTGTTCACTACAGGGAGCTAACACTAAGACAGCCTTTCTTATCCTGCCACCTCCCTTTACTCATTTTTCATTTCCTCAGATTATGTAGTCCAGTACTTTTTCATGCTAAGTAAGAACCAAAAGACATTATTTTGGAAAGGTTTATTAAAATCTGCTCAGTCATTATGGTGATTCCAGTCTATTGGGGGAAACCATTTAACATTTAAGATTTTTTTTTTTCCAGATTTTTCAAATTCTACCCTGTTCATTTAAGTACTGCCTGGTTTGCAGGATTCGTTTCATGTACGAATTATGAATTCGACAATGCT
>NW_027118739.1:0-32986 GCF_036417845.1 Apteryx mantelli | reverse complement strand
GGCTGGGGCTGAACAACACGGCTTTGTTTTTCCTCTGTAGTTGAACTGTTCTCCGTCTCTTGGCTGCAGGGCTTGCCTGATGGAGGAGAACAGCAGAGTGAAAGAAGGACTCATGGCATGTCGTTTCTTACTTCCTTTGTAGGTGTTACGTCAGCAGCAGGAGTGGAGCGGGAGGAAGACAGCGACTCTCCCTGGGACTCCGAGGTGCTTTCAGTGAGGAGCGCAGCAGGGTCCCCGTGGGGGGGAGCGCTCGGGAGCTTGCTTTGGACATGGGCCCCATCAGTGGCCCTTCCAAGGCCCCAAGGCCCCAGGGCCCGGGACACAGCGCAGGCCGTCATGCAGCTACAGGATTTGAGGGATGCTGCTGAGGAAAGAAGCCATCTCTTGGGCACCCAACAGGACAAGAAGAGTTACTTTGCCTTGAAAAATGCCTGTCAGTTATTCTCGTGCACTTGCAGTGACTGGCCCCACACCACACTCATTTTTCCTTTCCGAAATGCAGGTGTGGGCAGCAAGCAGCACGACACCCACACATGATGACCCCAGCGCTGGGGGGCTTCTGCCACGTCAGCATGAGCAGGACACAAAAGGCATCTCTGGGAGTCACCGTGGCCCTCGCCACCTCCCTCCCAGGTCCAGGAGAGCTGCAGAGCTCCTCCAAGCCCTCCCCGCACACTCCCCCAGACAGCCGGGAGCTGCCTGGCACAAAGCCTTCCTGGCGGTGGGCGAGGGGAGGGAGCTGCTGGCGCCCAGCTCTGGGCTCCAGGGAACAGGCCAGGGCTCGGAGCGGGGAGCTGGCAGCAGGCTCCCGCGAGGCTGCTGCTGGCAGCGCAGCCCCAGCCTGCTCCTTGCCCTGGGGACGTGTGCTGGTGGGAAGGGCCTGGCCAGGAGGGAGCCACGTGCCTGGGGAGGCAGCAGCAGCAGCATTGCCCAGCTCAGTGCAGGAGGGCAGAGCAGGGGCTGCTCTTGCGCTGACTTCAGGAAGGCACCACGCTGTCTCCCGCAAGGTCTTTCTATTGTTTTTATTATTTCTTTTTTTAGGGAAAGCTGATTGAGTGTTTTCAACCGTAACTGTTTGCTCTCTTCCGAGTATGTTGTTGAGTAAAGAATGCTCTGTGGTGCCAGTTGTTTTTCCCAGGGGGAGGGGGGGCCTTCTTCAACAAACGGTGCTTTGACAGAGGTCTCCTGCTGTCGTTTCTTTTGTGGCTGTGCCATTCGGAGCGCTCCACTCTATGCTGTTTTCATTCTTTCCCTCTTGCCTGTGGGGTAACGCTTGAAAGCGCACAGTTCACCAGCTTAGTTGACTCCCAGTACAAGGTTGCAACACGTGTTTAGTCTGTTCTTCCGTGTGTTGTGAGATATGTGGTGCATCTCTTGGATTTTCATCTGTGATAAGGACTGAAATGAGAAATACAAGCTTAACCGTGGAAATGAGAACTATCATGAGAACTCAGTCTCAGCTGAAGAGCTATATAGGAGGCTTTGCTGAGCTTCTTAATGCTTGTGTAAACTCAGCCAACGCTGTGGCTTTCTTGGCTTTGGATTCAGTAGCAGACGGGTGCACAGTTTGAAAGCGGCCATCCCTAAAAAGGCACTTGGGAGTTTGGAAAGGGAGGAATTGGCTGGCTGATTGGTTGTGTGTACAAAATATCCTTCTTGCACTTTTATGCGTGAGCAAGACTTTTGTCATTGTGTGCTAGTCGAGCAGTCTGTCCTTACTTGCTCCAATCTGGCTTGGAAAGGACTAGCAAAACAAGGGTTTACTGAAGCCTGCAGAGTAATGCTACAATCTGAGGGAAAAGGGTGGTTTCTGAATTTTGTGAACCCAGCCTCAAGCAAGAAGGAGGTGCTATTGCAGATCAGAGTATTTTATGCTAATACGCCCATGGTTTCTTTGCCTTCCTTAAGCAGACTTGGATGTCAGCAGGCCTTTTGCAGCGAGTCAGACGCCCAGCATGGACTTCTGATTGCCTGAACTCCCATGTAGTGACATCCATTTGCCCTTGTGTTGTCAGCTCCGTTCCCTTTGAAGCTCACCACCTTCAAGTTCTTCCAGGCTCCTGTGTTAGGTGCCTTAGTGTGGAGAATGCCTGCTGCGGTGAGGTTAAAGCTCAGTGTTGTGAGGGCTGCAGCCTGATGTGGGAGAGGAGGCTCTTGCTGTTCTTCTGTTCGTTCCTCAGCCGTTTCCTTGTGTTTGCTAGCGCTCATGTTTTCTGTCAGCTTCCTCTCTTGCACCTGTCAGCACTGATATGAAAACAGATTGAAACAACCCTGCCCTTCCAAATTAGGACTCTGAAAGGAAAAAAAAATCCCAGGCTGCTGTTGCTAACTGAGCAGCAAACTGAGGAAGCCAGTGATCCGGTGCTCCAAAGCACTCCTGCTGTTTCCAAGCTGTAGCTTGACAGGCTTTGCAAGGCCTTGTTTCAGCTGACTGCTGCGCACAGGTGGTTGTGCTGAGGACTTTGTCTCCTGAGCCCTTTCCCCTGTACCTGTGCTTTTTGCAGGAATGGCGAGAGGGGTCCTTGCTGCATTGGAGGAAGGCAAACCAGAGGAGATGATGAGCAGTGCTGTCAACCTCAGGGTCACCTGTGAGCACATCCACAGGCTAAAGGAGCTTGGCTGGCTGAAGGGTGAGGTAAAACTTGCTGCAGCGCAGTAGTGTTCTCCACCAGTATATATTGAAAAATACCCCTTGAGGGTGTATGTGAGTTTCCTTTTCCCAATTCGTTGCTGACCCCCCCTCCCACTGCAGATCTCCAAAGTATCTGTGTTCAGGTTCTGTTTTTCAGCCTCGAAGGGCGCAGTATTTCTGAAAGCACCTGTCCTTCTTGTCTGGTGCTGCTTCCTGGAGTTAGTCCTACTCAAGTCCAGATTGACTGGAGTGGGTGACAAGTGTTCCTAGCAAACTCTGAAGCGGTAACCATGCGCTAACGTCTGGGAAGAGAAGCTGCGCCTGGAGTTCTCTCAGGCAGCTGCCTGCTGCAGGGTGGCCAGCAGAGAAGTGTTGGTGTACTTTTCCTTTGGTAAAGCAGTGTTGCATTTTTCACCTCAAGCTTTCTTTTTGTTATACAGATCACCAATTGCTATGTGAATCTTGTGGTGTAAAGAAAGAAGAAGGAAGGCTAGCCAGTGGTTCATGCTTTGGGTACTTTGTTCTATCGCAAACTAATTTGTGGGGGCTCCGGAGCAGTAGGAAGATGGAGGGGAGGAGTATACGTCTTCCAAGAGCACCGCATCTTAGTGCCCATTCACTTGAGAACGCCCTGGGCACTGGTGGTGAGTCAAACTGGCTTTTCTTTAGAGTTGGGTGAGGAGCACCAGCAAGTAAGGATAGTCCATTTTGGTTTTATTGTGTGCAGCCCAAGGCTGTGCTGTGTCTCCTTTAACAAGTGTATCTTAATAACGGGTCAGAAAGAAGGCCAGGAAATGCTTTGATGCAGTGGGACCAAAAGGCAGCAAGCTTTGTGAAGCTTTGCTGTAAGTAACTGCTCAGTCAGTGCTTTTCTGCTTTGACTCACCAGAAGGATTTGTCAGGTTCTCTCTGTTTAACGCAGGATTAGATGTTGTTGCTTTTCTCTTAGTAGATGCAGACCGTCAATCTTTGTGATTGACTTGCTGCAAGTTGGAGGGAGTGGGACCCGAGTTATTGATCTCGTGTGGCATTGTGCCCTCCGTGCGGGGTCTTGGATGCCGGGGTTCTGCCACCTTCCCAGTATATTCAGAGGCAAAACTTTGCTGTCAAATCCATGGTAGCCTCTGGCACAAATGTGCTAACTTTACAGAGCAATCAGTAAAGCTAGGCTTTTGAGCAGAGGGAAGAATGTCAAGGAAGTGCTTCCTAGTAGCAGCCTGAGTGTAAGAGGAAGCGTGCTATCCATGGGAGGCATTGCGTTCTTCCAAGAGCTTTGTAACTGCTCCTGGCCCCCGCTCTCCCCACTTCAAGAGCTTCCAAATTATTGCAGCTCTTCAGCGTTAGCAAACAT
Organism: Apteryx mantelli; assembly: GCF_036417845.1. Classification (NCBI taxonomy): domain Eukaryota; kingdom Metazoa; phylum Chordata; class Aves; order Apterygiformes; family Apterygidae; genus Apteryx; species Apteryx mantelli. The sequence goes on along the minus strand of NW_027118739.1, from coordinate 29,003 downwards.
TTCTGCGTGTGTTAGCTGGCATAGCACAAATCTCTAGCTCAGCTGACACCCTTAGACGTCTTGGCCCCTGATGCAGAGGTAGTGAAGATGATTACTCCAACAGCTTTAGAGAGCAGGAGCAGAGGGGCCACTGGGTTGAACGAGATGTTGTTTCAGCCTGGTACTCTCTTGGCTAGTGTTGAACAGCAGCTGTCGAGGAAGCAGGACCAGAAGAGGGCAGTATATAGTGACTTTTTTTTTTTCTCCTTAGAGTATTCTTCCAGCAGGCTGTGACAGACCTGGGAGCTTCGTCAGGCAGAGGTAGTAGCCCGATGGCCTTGGTTGAATTTGTTCTTCCAGAGGTGCACCCAGTCTTTGGGCTGAAGGCCTACCATGAGTCCTTGGAAGGGCCTAATGCAATTTCTTGCTTGGGTTCTCTGTTCCTTTTCTAATACCGTTTGCTCTGCTTCTTTTGACCTCTGCAGAGCAAGGAGCATGTCTTTTCCTGGCCATCTCTGTTTGAGTGGTTGGGTCTTCTTGACCAATAACCATTAGGTCACAGCCTGTCGCTATGCATGTAAAGTTAAGATTTGGGGGTTTTCTCCCCCAGATGCTTTACTTGTCCTGCAGTGACTATCCTCGGACACTTTATTGCCCAGCCAGGCAGTGTCCTTTGATTCTTTCTGTTGGCCTACCATACGGAGATGAGTGAGTGGGTTTTTTTGTGTTTGTGTTTTGTTTTAAGCAGCTGGAGTCACGTGTATGTGAGCATTACTTGGCTTGGAAAGGGGAATGGAATTCCTCCTCGTAAGGCCTGAACCCGTACTAATGAGCGCAAGCCATTAGAGAAGGGCCAAAGGCATCTCGTCCTGTTCTTAATGGACCAGTTGAGAGGGCAAGTGGGCCAGGCAGCCAAGAGAGAGGCAAATTCTCCCTCTCTTTTCCATTCATTAGGAGATTCCACGACACCTGAACGGAAGTGCCTGTGGGGATTTTTCTGTGCATGTAGGCAGATTGTGTGTCCAGAGACAAAGCAGGTGAAGGAAAGCAGAGACTCGCAGAGGTGAGTGCAGCTCCTCATCAGCTGCAGATGTCTTGCCCAAATGGCAGAAGTGGGGAAGTGGTGTAGGTGTGAAGTGTCTGGGGCAGGGGCTGGGGTTTTGCAGCTCTCTGCATATTTGGTGTGTAGGACGAGGGCTGGGACTTCCAGAGGCCTCTGCAGGTCAGAGCTGTGTTGTCTGTCTGGATTTCTGACACGTGCTTGCCAGCAGAAGCTGTGCACTTCCTCTTGGGCAAAGGCCTGCAGCCAATGGCTTTGTAATGTATGTGGTCTTTGCGTCTTTTGGGGAGAAATGTGTTTAACCCGTTGACCTGTTAAAACAGGAGTTGTTTTGAGGAGCAGCTTTTGCTCAGGGGCTTGCAAGCTGTTGTTAGTGAAGTCGATGTGGTTTTGCTGGGTTGTCCTGTCTTGCACGCATGTAGGAGGGGGATGGGCGAAGCCATGCTGCCCCCAAAGTGGCAGGTGTGGAGTGTTCTTCAGATGAACTTTGTCACCTGAAAGAATTGGCAGCTGAATGCTTAAGTTGATTGGAGAGCTAGGGAGGGAGGAGGAGAGAAAAAAAAAAAGCAAAGGCTTTACTGGCCATCTTCCTGCTCTGATTCTGAATGTGTTTAGATTGTATTTCTTTGTTGGGGCAAACATCAAGAGGAACAGAAAACTGATTTTCACTAATAATTTTTCAGCCTAAGTATTTAAGGCAGCACTCAACTACGTGCCCTGGTTCCCTTTTTAGAAATCATTTTGAAGTGAGAACTCTTGTGGCTGGGCAGATGTAGTGGGGTCCCGAAAGACCCAATCTTCCCTCCCTTTCTTCCCTCTCTGCCCCCTGGTCCTTCACTCATAATCTTCCTGAAGTAAGATCAAGTCACAGAGTAAGATCAAGTCACAGAGTAAGTAAGTCAGGTTATTTCCCTTAAGGTGGTTCAAATATGCTGCAAGGAAGGAAGGGCTTGAAAGCCATTTCTGAAGATGACATCTCCAACTACTTCTAACTGCTGAAGGCCAATCCTGGACAAGCAGGATAGGCTTTTCCCTTGCCTTGACTCGCAGTTTGATCTTGCAAGGGCAATGATCAGTCATTTCTGTGGACAGGATAAGGGAGGTCTCTCATCACTCCTTTTGAGATGTTAGATGAGAGGGTAGTGACTAGGGTATTCTTCTTTCCGCCCAGTTGTTTCTGCGCTGTCCAGACTGGGAGGAAATACCCACTCATCTTTACAGCACCCGTTCCCTAAAGGAATAGAACACGCCCTAGAAGGTTTGTACAGGACCCTTCTCTTGCTATCATGTGTCTGTCCTGCGGTGTCTGCGTGACAGTCGTGGAGTACAGGCCTCTCTCAAAGCGAGGAGATTCGTTCTTCTTTTTGAATTGCTTTCCCTTCTCCCCGTCTTTGGATCCAGAGCCCAACGTTATTGCTGTTCCTTCATATCACTGACTGCAGTGCAGACTGTCTTTTCTCTCTTGACAATACCGACAGTCTGGAAAGCCATCAGAGCCCTCCTCATGGCTGGGGTTTCTGCTTAAGCGTAGAAGGCGGTCAGAAAAGCTGGACTTGTGCTGCAGGAAAGCAGGTTTGAGCGTGTTCCCTGTGAAACCTCGGCCGGGGTGGAAGCAAGCAATGAACAGGCTTCAGCTGTGTCCTCCTGCCACTCTGGGGTACTAGCAAAAATGTTCATGGAGGCCTCTAATCAGAAGGGGAAAACCAGAAAAGAGCAGCACTCCTGACCTTTCTGTGCTGGATAGTTTGTCCTTCCCATGACTTTTTGCCTGCTTTCCGTAATTTAGGGTGTAGAGAGGATGGGGCCAGACTCTTTTCAGTGGTGCCCAGCGATAGGAGGAGAGGCAACAGGCACAAACTGAAACATAGGAAGTTCCGGCTGAACACGAGGAAAAACTTCTTTCCTGTGAGGGTAACAGAGCACTGGAAGAGGTTGCCCAGAGAGGTTTGTGGAGTTTCCTTCCTTGGAGATATTCAGAAGCCGTCTGGACACAATCCTGGGCAGCGTGCTCTAGGGGACCCTGCTTGAGCGGGGAGTTGGACAGGAGGATCTCCAGAGGTCCCTTCCAACCTTGGCCATTCTGCGATTCTGTACTCCAGCGAGAGTGGGTGAGGCTTACGTAGGTTTGCTACTCTCTGTAAGGAAGGATGCTTTCTCCTTTCCTGCTGGGTTTGAGGATGATGCTAGTCAGTGAAGCTGCCTGTGCTCTCTCTGCTCCGTGTAGGCAACCTGCAACATGTTTGGTCAGTCACTGCAGAGTCGCACGTAGATGTCTGGGAGCCTGGCGTGTCGGCATCTCTGAAGTACGGATGTGCTTCTTGGCAAGAGCCTGATCTTCCTGGTAGCAGAAAGTCAGCAGGTACTGTGTTACCTTTCAGGGGGATTTCCCCTCAAGTTATGGCAAGGAAGCTTTGTCAGACCTCAGAAATGACAGTGCCATTGCAAGATCCCACAGGGACAAGTTGGCATATACACCTTATGCTGCATTCTCTGAAGGCCCTTTCTGTGATTTTCTTTTTTTTCTTTTTTTTTTTTTTGGAATGGACACTCTGTTTACAAACAGCTGTTACAGGGCCTGCCTTTTTACTCTAAAACTTATCAAAATGATGGCTGGGGTTGAAATGTGCTAAGAGATGGCCTGATGCCTTCCGTTGCATGGGCACAACCAGCTGTTAATGTGTCGTGATTTTCCTCCGCAGTTACTGACTCTTATTGTTCGTCATGCACTGAAGAACGATGTGCGCTTGGGAAGTGTGGTTAGCCTACAGGCTAAAAAGGCAGTGTATTGTTTCCTGTGCTTCTCACTGAAACTCAGGTTTGGATTCCCGTTTGCCTGTTTTTCCTTGACATCTCATCACCTCCCAAAGAATCTCCTGTGTCCGGTAGTTTAGTCACCCGTTACAGGGCAAATGTATCCTAGAATCATTTTCAGAAATGGACTTAAGCTCCCTCGTGAGATTCCCTTGATTGCAAGCTACTTCCAGAATTTTCTTTTCAAGGATTTGAAGCCTTCTCAAATCCAACTACATTTATTGGTGGCAACTTTATGGATGTTTGTTCTTGTGCCAGCATTTCCCGTGAGCTTAAGTGGTTCTCTGTGCCTAGAGCACCTTCGGTTATATGTAACAATCATGTTTCCTCTGTCTTCACTGTGCTCTTCACTGTTAAATTCTCCTAGTGTCCTTTTGAATGACAGGCACTTCATTTCTGGAGCATATTCACAGCCTGCCTTTGTTGCTTTTTGTTTGAATATAAATTCCCTTTTTTTTCCTTCCAGAAGAGACCAGAATTATCCACAATGCTTCATATGATATCTGTCAAGTGCCAGTATTCTGTATCCGCTGGTTAAATATGGCTTTTTTTCATGATTCTACTGGTGGATTATTAGTGTGTGATTAGCTGGTGCACTCAGTTTTGTATCTGGATAAGAAATGCATGGTAGCTTCCCCATTTACTGAACGCCAGTTTAGAGCAGAAATTCTTGTGGTCAATCCTGGATGGCAGAATGATGTTCCTGTTCTCTCCTCCTGGGTGCTCCCTGCGGGGATCACTGCCCTCTTCTTTGAGAACTCTAGGATAAAAAGGAAAGAGAGATTCATATACTCCAGGAATCTCTGTGGATGTCCTGCTTTTTGTTTTGCTAATCATTTCTTTTATTAAAATACGCTTCCAACTTCTCACCACTATTAGATGGAAGGCTACAAGCCTAAATTGGAATTTGCCTACTGTGAAAATAAGTAAAACTAGATGGTTGGTTTCCAGGGATTCTTTCTTGCTTTCTGCATAGTGGAACTGTATGCTAATCTTTTGTGTATATGCAGAGCCTTGATAAAGTTCCTATGTAGGCACCAAGTGTGCGTGTCAGATTTTCTGCATGTTTGTGTCTGAGCCTTCTTGTTTCTTGCAATTAGGAAAACCTTGGTATGTACTCCTGAGGAGGAAAGAACAAGAAAGAAACTTAAAGAACGGATGAGGAAATCGCTGACACTCAGGATGGCAGTGTAGGTTTGTTCCGGCTTTCAGTTTTCTTTACCATGTTCCAGCCAGAACCTCATCTTAAAGAAATGAGCTGAACTACTGGATACTCTTCATCTCTTCATATTTCTGTATAGTCAAGGAGCTTAAAAGCCATAGTCATGGACTCCAAGGCGCCGCTAGTAAGCTCAGGACCTAGAGTCCTCAAAAAAAACCCAGTCCTTTTCCAAAATGCTTACAACCTAACACAAGAGAAAAGGCTTGTCTGAGGGCAGGTGGGAATACAAGGAAATGGAGAGTACTACTCTGAATGATAAGCACTGCTCTCACTACAGCAGCAGCCTGACAGTTCTTGTGGGTTGTGAGCAGCCCAGCCAGAATATTCAGGAGGTGAGGAAAACTGCCAGATGCATATGAAAAGCTCCTGTGAAGCGTGAAGTTGACAGGGGAGAAGAGAACGTGCTTCCGCATTTGTGTGTTGAGCAGGCAGGCAGTTGGAGCTGCTGTCAGGGCCGGCTTGGAATTCAGAGCTGTCCTCTGGGTACTCCGTAGGAAATAATGTAGGAATGAGGCTAAATCGTGAAAAGCCTTAGCAAATTTATGTTTGCTGTGAGAGAAGAAACTTGAAGGGTTTGGGGAGAATGCTCTTTGTGATTAAGGCACTAAGCTCAGAATATGAGCTTTGCAGCACCTTTCTGAAAGGATGTGAATGGGGCAAGGCTGTATTTCAGGAGAGAAGAGCATGTTGCAGTAGCTGAGCTGATAGGCCTTGAGGGAGAGATGTAATTATGCAATACCTCGTGAAGGCGGTTCCTCACACATGTTCTGCAGGCTGTGCAAAACTTTGAATGAGGGGAACGAAAACCTACCAAAAAGTTCAAGGCAAACGTGCAGGTATGAGGTCTTAGTTAGCCCTGGGGTAATCTTGTTATTAGTCATTAACAGGCCAGGGAAGAGTGCACGGCCATTTTTTATGCGTTAGTTTAGCCATAGCCTGGGCCACCCAAAGAAGCACGTTGGCATCAGGACTCCTTGTAGAACAGTGAGAGACCACTGAGAGGGAAGGAGGAAGCTAGGGAAGGTGGCGGAAAGAAGTGGAGGTAGGGCAAGAGATGCCTAGAAAGAAGCATGGTGAAATGTGCCAAAGGCAGTAGACTAGTAAGGAAGAATGAGAGTTGACTAATGGTCTGGAAGTCTAATTCAGAAAAGTTACCCTATGATTTTAAGCAGAGTGGCTTCAATACAAGGCCTGGGCGATCTAGAGAGTGGAGCGGTGTGACTTGGTTCAAGCGTGTGGATTTCAGGGAGGTGAATGGGAGAAAGCTGCATAAAGGCACTATAAATAGTGTGTCAAATGGGAGAAAAGAGTACGGGGCGGCATTTCGTTAAGGTGCAAAGTGAAAACTGTGGAATTTGAAATGGGGAGAAAAACTGAAGTATGCTTTCCTAGTGGGAAGAGTGCCAGAAGAGAATGCGTGATTACAGGGAAGCATGTGTGAGTGTTGGTGTAAAGGAAGTTAGATGGCATCACTGGACCAAGTGGAGGGATTCAAGGAACAGGAGAGTAAAGAACAGAAGAGGAGAGAAGTTCATGCCGTTGTGATCAAAGAGAAGAGTGCTGGAGGAGTGAGGTGTGGGCTTGGCAGTGCTCACAGACTCATTTCTCAGTTTTCCATGTGCTCTGTCTCTATACTCCACATCATTTATCTTGCATTCAGAAAGCAGGACCAATTTTCTTTTTTTGAAAAAAATTTTTTTTAACTGAGAAATAATATGAAATTATTCTTAGTTGGCAGGTAGGTAAAGAGAGCATGTATGTTCCTTTGCTGGCATCTGGCTACTTACTTGAGAAGGTATTATTAAAAGCTGGCTAGACAAGTACACTCAGTGTTTTGCATTCTTGGTGTCATTCCTGAAAGAATTTCAAGTTACTTTGCAGAAGCTAATGGCAAAAGCCTTTCCTGTATGCATCATAATTAATTGAAGCTCTCTCAGGAGCTCCCTTCTTTCCTTTTCCTGCTGTTTTTGGTAACCGCTTTGAACATTAAGTTCAGTGGAAACCAGGGGCAATAGATTCGCAAGCACAATACAGTGCCTTTGCACAGCTCTGGCCTACTGTATGCAAAAGTCAGACTGAACAGAAGTGCAATGTTCTTTTCTAATCCCTCAGCTGCCAATCCTAGTTTCTTCTTGGACTGTTTCTCTGTGGAAGCCTACTTAAACAAGAACAAGTCCAAAAAGAAGCGGTAACGGTGAGTGTGGTGACAGAGGTTGTTTTGCATTCTGTAAGCACTTGGAACTTGGAAAATGCTCTCTATTGCATGATATGAGCACTTTGTTTAGCATTCTTGAGAGCAGTCCGTTTAGGAAAGAAGAGGGGCCTCAGTTTTGGAAGACAGACTGGTATGTGCAAGTGGCTTATGTTTCAGAGAGTGGATACTTCATGCTCAGTGAAACTGGATGCTTTCTGTGTCAGTTGCGTTGGAGAAAATGAGCAATTTGTAGCTGAATTTTGGTTGTAAACTAGTTAGGCCTTTTGCCTTCCCAGCAAAGGCTGAATTTTGCTCTCACAAGGAAAAACATGTAACGCTTTTGGAAATCACATGCCTGAGGAACATAGTGAGCTGGACAATTTGTAGATCTCTCTCACAGTGCGTTCCAAGGTAGACTTCTCTTGATTTTTGACATAGTGTGTTCTTAATCTTGTTTGTGTTGTTGTTCTTGACAAGCTGGCAGATGGAAACATGCAGTCTCCTACAGTGATTCGCCCTCCTCCTCCTCTGAGGATGAGGAAGATTTTGCGAGGCACAGGAAGCGCAGCCCTAGCAGAGCTTTCAGAAGGTGAGTGTGGTTAGAGAAGGGGGGAGGGAGGAATCTGCGGAAGTGGAGGAGCAACTGCGTGGCTATGAAGTGCTCTCCTCCCTGCTCTTGTACAGATTCTAAATGGTGTCAGCATTGAATCTCTTGGCATAATATTTAATCTCTTGGGACTGGTGACTCTAGCTGGGCTGTCTACACCTGGCCTTTTAGAAGTGATTCTTTAAGAGCAATTGGACTTTGCTGGAGGGGCTGGGAGTAAACTCTAAATGTTTGAATGTAAAATTCTACTGCCCCTCTCCTTTATAGTAGTTTATTCAGAAAGAATACTCCCATAACCCCAAAATTATAAATAGAGGCAATGATGGAGTTTCTTTACCTTTCTTTAACCTATGGTATGTGTTCTGTTGAATTGATCTTTAGGCGTGGGTGGCCTTTCTGACCAAAGTTCAGATGCAAAAAGAGAGATGGTCATTTTTCCGTTGCTTTATCCAGAGGTCCTATGACAGATCCAAAGTGTGACGTCCAAGGTAACAGAGACTGTATTACCACTATCCATGCAAACTCAGCTGTTTGCAGGAGAATATTAAATTGAGGAATCAGTACATTTGTGTGCTTAGAAAACTTCTATCAGTATTGAGCTTTTATGGTAGTAATTCCTTAAAGGTGGATAAAAGCTGGAATATATGTAGAATCAAACCGTATACAATGCTTTCTCATAGTTAAGGGCTTACAAGGAGACTGTACTCCAAAAGTGTCCTGGTTTAAAAAGGTGAGTTTGGTGATGTGGGGATTTTTTGAGCATTTTAGGTACACTTGATTAGTTTATGAGCACGACAGGTTTAACTGTTGGAAGTCAATTCTAATTTGCTGCTTGAAAGACCAGGTGTTTCCTTGTATGGGCACAATATCTGCAGATGTAATGATTACCTGTATCTGTTCTCTGTCAGCAAAACTCAACTCACAGTATGATGAAATATGACTTTAAGTTCTTTGCTTTCAGCAAGTTTAAAGGAATCGCAAAGAAAAGAACAAAACCAAAAGCTTTGAATGATTTTTCTTCTTTATTCCTTGTAATGCTTTTCTAAACACCAGCAGGCTAGCTTTTCTTATTGATACTTAGGTATTATCTGGAGATGCAGAATACCTTTTTCTTTCCCCCAGCTTTAGACTTTCTGCTCAACTCTTGCTGACAAATTCCAGGAGAGAAAATCCAAGAACTTGCATCTTCTTAAAGAGTAACCAAAGGCTTTACTATCAAGTCTTGCCTGTCTGTCTGGAGAGAGATCAGATACGTGGCTGAGGGCTGACTTGTGAATGAGTTCAATGAACTGTTAAAGACAGGAAATGGAAATGGGAGGAGGCAGATGGACCACTAGGGGGAAACAGCAGTAGTTTGGGGAGAAGCTGCAAAGTTTTGCATAGCAGGACGGCATTAGCTTCATGCTATCATTTGAAGGAACTGCAAGAATGGCTTCCGGTAAAGACTCCAAGATGTCAATGTTTGAGGTAGTGCTACTAGGGCTGAAGTGCTTTGCACTCTTTGAGGAGGCCAATATTAACTGTTGTATCCTAACACCATTTTTTGTCATCGTCTTTGGAAAAATAAGGTAGAAACTTAGCACCCTGGCTGCTGGAGTATTCCATGGGAGAGCGACCTGGCTTCTGCAGTCCTGAGGAAATGGAGGACTGTTTCCAGGGGCAGCACTGAGCCCTGACCTGGGGGCTTAGGCCTGAACTGCTGGAGCCTTCTGTGAGAAAAGGGAGCTGCCTTGATGCCAGCAACTGTTGACATGGCTGGAAGTGCAGTGTTCAATTTAGAAGGAATTTATTAACAGTGGGACAAATTTGTAGAAATTCCAAGTTCCGCTCTTTCAAAGTATTGGACGGTAAGCACACCTAGTCAAGATTTTTGTTTCTGTATTCAGGAGGAAATCGTCAGCATGAGAGTAACCTGTTCGACGTTTTTATCGCCTTCCTTGAACGTGAACTCTCAGAAGTCTAGAAGGTGAAGGATGCATTCCTACTGAAGTCTGCTGATGGGCATTGGTGTAGTTGTCTTGCTAAAGTCCCTGAAACACAGGGTGGAATTGAGCTTCCCAATTTTTCAAGCCTTGGCCTTCATGAAGAAAGAACTGACATCTTGGTAAAGGCATTGAAATGCTAACCGGATTTCTCTTATGAACAATGTAACATCTATATTTTGCAATGGCAGACTGTCAGAAGGTAGGCTTTTGGTGAACGTACCTTGCTTGCCTTTTACATTGCGCATATTACATACACTGGACTGAGGATATAAGTAACTATCTCAAAGTCACGGGAATTATTCTCCCAGGCAAATTTATACATCTGTCTAATAAGCCTGTGGGGAGGAGGGGGGAAGGCTGGGTCAGCGTGAGTCTCTTGAGTCAGAAAACAGTTTAGACCAGTGTTTTCAGTATTGTCTTCTGCCTAAGGAAATTTTAGGAGATTCAGGCAGGGTGTCCTAGTGGTATCAGTATGCATTTGCTTGGGAAAGCACAGCATTCAGGTGCTTAAGAGATCCATAAATGAATCTGAAACTGAAAAAGGAAAACTACCAATGGAAGAGCTCCTTGGGGAGATTTGCATGACGTACATCTGATGTTGCAAGCACCAGAACTGGTGCCTATGCTGGACTGTGCTGTAAAAATGTAGTAAATGTAGCTTCCCGTGAGACTCCAAGAGCCCCCCACTCTACACGGCCATGCGGAGTATAAAAGATAGTTGGTGCTGTCCTCTGGGCTTCCTGCGTGCTGCTGAAAAGGAGGTTTGCATGAGAATATTGAGGCATGTAGAATAGGCTGCTGTGGAACTAATAACTCTCTATCTATGCAAACTAACACGTGTAAACAGGATGTAAACAGGATGTAAACTGAAAACTGTGTATCAACCATACAGCGGGTACAGGCCAAGTGTCAGAACACGCCTACCAAGACAAAAGAGTTACTTAATAACAGAGTGTAATTTCTCCTTGGATTAGATTATAGGCCTAGCTACCCAGACAGAAGCAGACCTGAACCTCTGCCTGACTTCAGAGCTACTGAGAGCTAAGGTCCCTCCTAAGGAGCCTCACAGCTCGATTCGTGTGGGGCTGTGCTTGAGCAAAGCAGATGAGCCCTTCAGCAAGGTGTAGGAGCCTGGGTACGCTGCTGCACCGCCGGGACTGCCGAGTTTTCAGTTCAGAGTGGGCTTGTGTCCAAGCCAGTCTGGAGCACAAGCAGCACCACAACATAGGCAGGAAAGGTGAGGGCAGGCCCTGTCAAAGAAGCCCGGTTGTGAATCGAAATTTCCAAGTTCATTTTATAGGAGGTGACCAACGTTCAGCCTGTCCGAAGAGCTCGCCAGCTCACGGTCTGCTGTCTCATTTCCAGAGGCTCCTTTGGACCAGGTTACTTGCTCGGGAAGACCACAAGCCGTTGCCTGCGGGTGGTACCTCAAGCACAAAAGCAGAGAAGCCGCTACCTCATGACCAAAGCGGCAAGCATGCCTTCACAGGATGCTTCTCAAATGCTTCTACTAAAGGTCCAGATGCTGTAATACAGGGAGGCCCAACAACAGAATGGATTTCCTGCCTAAAAGTAAAAAGGAACAGAACAGCACTAAGTCTATTTGTGCTTTACCTTTCTCATTAAGAAAAAGACACAGATGTAGAAATAGAAGTGTTCTGCGAGTCAAAATGCCATTAGTGCCTACAGTGCAGCGTTACAGGCTGCAGGATTGTTTACTTTTGGTAAATGTACCCAACTAAAGGAAATGTTTATATTAATCAACAAATGTATTATAACTGTTCCTCTTAAGTTAAATGAAAGAAAAGAAACACATTTCTTTCCACAAAAACACCTAGATTGCATTCCACCATTATTATTAAAAAAACAAAACAAAACGGTAGGCTAGAAAAAGTGCAGGGCCTGCAGTCAGACTGATGCAGGGCCATGCAGTGGTGGGAGCTACAGTGTTGTACGAGGCGATGGAAACCACGATCTGAATCCCCCTGAGATCAGCAGAAGCTCTTTCCATGGAGAGAGGTTTATGAGCAGTGTCTTCCAGCTCCCTGAGCTGCCAGCAACATCCTGACTTTTAAGTTGGAGTGGAAGATACTCTGTGTGTGTGTGTGTGTGTGTGTGTGTGTGTGTATGCATATATATGCACATATATATATATATATATATATATATACATACACACACACACACACACACACCCCTATATTTATTTTGTGGTAGAGTGCTTGTGTAGAACAACAGAGTCACCTCACAACCGCATGAACTGTGTTGTTGTAGTTCTGTGCTGTGCGCGGTTCTTTTGAATAGGATAATAAATCTTTGTTTTTAAATGCAACAGCAGTCTCTTGCTTTCAGTGTGCAAATAGTCCCAAACAAACCAACCAAATCCCTGCTTGTGTGAACTCGGTGATGAGTGTCTTCAGCGGACTCCACGCACCCTGCTGGATCCACGGCAGTGGGAGCCCGGCACGAGCCCCCCTGCCCAATGCCGCCTGGGGGCAGCTCACTCCTCCCTGGAGAGCCCAGCCCAGCAGGGAAGAGCCCTGCAAGGCCAGCGCGCTTCTGGCCTAGCGTCTTCAGCGACAGAAGTGCCCTCACAAGCCATTTCACAGCCATGTTCCTGCTGCTCAGCTGCTCAGACTGAAGTGACCTCACAGCCGCTGTGCTGATGCTGTTCCTGCTGCTGGCCTATCCAGGTGGCTTTACAAGAAACTACAGCAACCAAGAGCCTGCCGATGGCCTAACAGGTCCTGAGGCAGAAGTGACCTCAGAATGAGCGGTGAAGCCATGTGCCTGGTCCTTGTCTGTCAGGTACTGAGGCAGCAGTGACCATACAGCCCCGTGTCTGAGCCATGTGCCTGCTGCTGCCCTACCATTTCCTCAGGCAGCAGCGCCCGCACAAGCACAAACTCCAGCCCTGTCCCTGCTGCTGGTCTGTAAACGTTCTCACACAGGAGTGACCCTGCCATTGCCTCCCATGAATGCGGGGAATGGTTTTTTCCCCCCCCCCGGATTTGCTTTCTTCTGCAGTGGCTTCCAAGGAGCTGAGAGAGGGCCTAGGAGGTAGCAGGGCCACGGCCTCAGGCACATGTCAGCATCTTCCCCTTGCAAGCCTTGGGACCTGTCCCTCCTCCCTCCAGTCCTCTGAGCAGCCAGCTGCTCTCCAACAAGGTGGCAAGAGCCTGAGGTCTCCTTGCCCATCTGGAGGGCATGGTCCACAGCAGCTCCAGGAAGACCTGGCCCAACCAAGGCCCGCACTTTCTCTGCCTTCTCCCTATACCTGACACTGACCACCTCTCCTTTGGACTCCAAGGCGCCGGGGAGAAGATGCCCTTGGAGCAGCGGAGGGGAAGGCGCTAGGAACTGCTGCCGTGCAAAGGGGAGACCACCCTGTACCTGAGATGGACTCCTCTGCAGGGAATAAAAAGAGAGGTGCTGCTGTGAACCCCTGGCTTTGCTGGCCAGGCAGTGGTCCGCTGGGTGGGGAAGGCTTGGCCTCTCAGCCTCCTTGGCATAGGCTGATCCCCTGCACTCCTGGGGGGGCAGATGGGTGCCATGGGGGGCAAAGGAGGTAGAGGGGTGCAATAGGAGTCAATGGGGGCAGTGGGGTGCAATGTGGGGGCAGGGAGGGCAGAGAGGTGCCATGGGGGAGGGGGAAAGAGGGGTGCCTTGGGGTGCCATAGGGGCAGAGGGGCACCCTGGAGGGGGGGAGGCAGAAGTGTGCAATGGGGTGCAATGGGGGCAGGGCTGTGCAATGTGGTACAATGTGGGCAGAAGGGTACCGTGGGGGGTCAGAGAGGGGAGTGGGGGGGCAATTGGTGCAATGGGGGCAGAGGGGTGCAATGGGAAGCAGAGAGGGCAGGGAGGTGCCATGGGGGGCAGAAGGGTGCAACGGGGTGCACATGTGGCAGAGAGGGCAGAGGGGTGCCATGGTGGGCAGAGGGGGGCACAGGGGTGTCATGGGGGGCAGTAGATGCCATTTGGTGCAATGGGGTGCAATGGGAGGCAGTGGGGGCAGAAGGGTGCAATGTGGTGGTTTGGGGACAGAGGGGTGCCATGGGGGGCAGAGGGGGGCACAGGGGTGTCATGGGGGGCAGTAGATGCCATTTGGTGCAATGGGGTGCAATGGGAGGCAGTGGGGGCAGAAGGGTGCAATGTGGTGCCTTGGGGACAGAGGGGTACAATGGTGGGCGATGGGGCAGAAGGGTGCCATGGGGGGCAGAGGGGTGTAGTGGGGGGTCTGAATGGTGCAACGTAGTGCCATGGGGGCTGAGGGGTGCCATGGGGTGCAACGGGGGCAAAAGGCTGCCATGGGGTGTTATTGGGGGACAGAGGCTTGCCATGTGGGGCAGAGGGGTGCCATGGCATGCAGTGGGAGCAGAGGGGAGGCAGAGGGGTTAAATGGGGGCATTGGGAGCAGAGGCGTAAAATGGGGTTCAGTGGGGGCCGAGGGTGCCATGGGGGGTGGAGGGGTGCCATAGGGGGGGCAAAGGGGTGCAGTGGGGGTGCCATTAGGGGCAGAGGGGTGCAATGGGGTCATAGGGGTCAGAGAGGTTAAATGGGGAGCAGAAGGATGCCATGGGGTTCAACAGGGTGCCATGGGGGGCAGAGGGGACAGAAGGGTGCAGTGGGGGCAGGGGGGTGCCATAGGGGGCAGAGGGAACAGAGAGGTGCCATGGGGGGCAGAGGGGGTGCCTTGGGGGCAGAGATGGCAGCAGGGTGCAATGGGGTGCAAGGAGGGCAGAGGGGTGCCTTGGGATCAGAAGCGCTCAATGGGGTGCAATGGGTGCAATGTGAGCAGAGGGGCAGAAGGGTGCAAAGTGATGCCATGGGGGCCGAGGGGCACAATGGGGGCAAAGGGGGGGCCTGGGAGGGCAGAGTGGGCAGCAGCCTGCAGTGGGGTGCAAGGAGGGCAGAGGAGTGTCATGGGGGGGCAGATGGTGCAGGGGGGGTGCAACAGGGGGGGCAGAGGGGTGCAATGGGGGCAGAGTGCTGCCATAAGGAGCAGAGGGGTGCCATGGGGGGCAGAGAGGGCTGAGGGTTGCCATGGGGGGCAGACGAGGCTGAAGGCTGCTATGGGGAGCAGTGGGGGCAGAGGGGTGCAATGGGGTGCAATGAGGAGCAGAGGGGTGCCATGGGGGGCAGAGAGGTCACAGCAGTGCAATTGGTTGCCAGGGGGGCAGGGGGGTGCAGTGGGGGGGCAGTGAGGCCATTGGGGTGCAATGGGGTGCTATGGGAGGTGGGGGGGGGTTCCATGCAGGGCAGAGGTAGCAGAAGGGTGCATGGGGTGCAATAGGGGCAGAGGGGTGCCATGGGGGGCAGAGGGGGCTGTGGGTGGCATTTGGGGGCAGTGGGGACAGACATGACCCCCCCCATGTCCCCATGTCCGCCTGCCCTGTGCCAGCCCCGTGTCTCCATTCCCCCCCCCCAGCCCCTGTGTCATCCCCCCCCCCATGTCCCCATTCCTCCCCAGCCCCACAGGAAGCCGGGGGGGAGGAGGGGGGGTGGCTCTGGGGTTTGCGGTGGGACACGGGGACATGACTGCCAGGAACTGGGGGGCTGGGATGTCCCTGTTCTCCGTCCCCGCAGGCCTCCATGGCCTCCTGAGCCCCCCCCACCATGTCCCCATACACTTCCCCCCTGCCCCGGTGCCCTCAGGTCCCCTGTGTCCCCCCCAGGTCTCCCCCTGTCCCCCCAGTTCCCCCTAAGCCCCCCCCATCCTCCCAGTTCTCCTGGTGCCCCCAAGCTCCCCTTGTCCCTCCCGTCTCCCCTTCTCCCTCCTCAGGCCCCCCAGGTCCCCAAAGTCACCCCAAGTCCCCCCCCAAGCCCCTCTTGTCCCCCCCAGTTTCCCCAGTCCTCCCAGTTTCCCCAGGTCGCCCCAGGTCCTGCCAGCCCCCCAGCTCCTCCTTTGCCTCCCCCTTATCTCCCCCAGGTCCCCCCTTGCCCCCTCCTTGTCACCCCCTGTCCCCCCAACTCCTCCCACCTCCCCCAAGTCCCCTTGTTCCCCCAGTCTCCCCAGGTGCCTCCAGCCCCCCAGCTCCCATCCTACCCCCCTTATCCCCCCCAGGTCCCCAAAGTCCCCCCCAGGTCCCCCCTTGCCTCCTCCTTGTCCACTCAGGTCACCCCAAGCTCCCCAAGTCCTCCTTGTCCCCCCAAGTCCCTCCTGTCCCCTCCAAGCCCCTCTTGTCCCCCCAAGTCCTCCCAAACCTCCTCGTCCCCCCCACCACCCTGATCAGGTCACTGTTGGGGGGAAGCTTGCAGCCCCCCCCAGTGGGGGGATGTGACATGTGGCCACCCTGCCCAGATGCCTGGGTCCCCCCAGCCCCCCACTGCGGCCACTGTGGTTTCCGGGGAGGGGGGAGGCCCTTCCTGCCCTCAGCCCCACAGTGTGCCTCCCCCCCCCAGAGGGTACATAAGGCACCCTGGGGCACGGGGACAGCCAGCCATGGCCCCACCGCTGCTGGCCCTGCTGCCTGCTGTCACCGGTGGGGACTGGGACGGGGACATGGGGACTTGGGGAGGTGGAGGGACGGGAAGGGCCAGGGACATGGGGACAAGGGGGGACGGGACAGACGGGACGGACAGGGGGGACAGGGGGCCACAGAGGACAGTGGTGGAGGTGTGGAGAGACAGGAGGGATGGGGATGTGGGGGGACAGGGGGACACGGAGGACAGGGACGGAGATGTGGAGAGGTGGGAGGGATGGGGATGTGGGGAATGGGGGGACACAGAGGACAGGGATGGGGACATGGGACGGGAGGGGACGGGAGGGATGGGGACACCAGCAGATGGGGACATGTGGGGATACGGAGGGATGGAGGCAAGAGGGAACAGGGACATGGGAGGAAGGAGGGCTGGGGATACCAAGGGACATGGGGGGGACAGGGATGGGGGGGACAGGGATGGGGACACGGGGGTACAGGAGAATCTGGGATACTGGAGGGTTGGGGACATGGAGGGGTGGGGACACAGGGTGGTGGGGACGCGGGAGGTTTGGGGATGGTGCGGGTGCCAGCGGCCCCTGACGCGGTGCCCAGCCCTGCTGCTGGCCGGCATGGGGGCCGAGGGGCTGCACCCCAGGGTCCCGGCCGTGCCCGCGAGGGCCAAGGGGTGCAGCCCGGACACCCCGGAGTGCCAGGTCCCCTCTGCCTCGGGGGATGGCCTGCAGCTCCTGTTCGAGGACCTGGAGATGCTGGAGAGGATGGTGAGCGGGCTTGGGGTGCATGGGGGGGCACCCTTGGGGGCACTGGGTGGGCATCAAGGAGGTACCCATGGGGGCACCCATGGGGACACCCTTGCAGGCACTGGGTGGGAACTGGCAAGCACTGGGTGGACATCTATGGGGCACCCATGGGGACACTGGTGGGCACTGGGAGGGCATCAGTAGGGACACCCAGGGGGGCACTGGGTGGGCACCAGTGGGGACGACACCATGGGGGGCACTGGGTGGGCACCGGTGGGGGCTGTGGGTGGGCCGTGGCTGGGCACCGCTGGGGCACCCAGGGGGCGGGCAGGGTGCCCGGCAGGTGCTCATGGTGCTGGGCACGCAGGGGGCTGCTGGGCAGGACCCCGGCGAACTGCGCTGCGCAATCTGCAAGAAGGTCCTCAAGAAGCTTGAGAGTCTGGTGCCCAACACTCACAACACGGTAGGGGCTGGGGCGTGTGAGGGGCGTGCAAGGGGTGTGCGAGGTCCAGGCAGGGGTGTGCAAGGCTGCGTGAGGCTGTGCAAGGGGGTGCCCACCATGCAAGGCTGTGCAAGGGGGTGCCCACCATGCAAAGCTGTGCAAGGCTGTGCAAGCTCGCGCAAGCCCATGCAAGGCAGTGCCCACCGTGCAAGGCCGTGGGAGCTCATGCCAGCCAATGCAAGGCCGTGCCAGCTTGTGCAAGCCCGTGCAAGACGGCGCCTGCCGCACGAGGCCACGCGAGCGTGTGCAGGGCTATGCGAGGCGGCGCCTGACGCGGGGCTGTGCCGGTGCAGACCCGTGTCACGCAGGCGGCCCGCACGGTGTGCTCCCTGCTGCCGCGGGAGATATCCGAGCGCTGCCACAACCTGGTGAGCCGCTACCTGGAGCCCATCGAGGCAGGGCTGGTGCGGGACGAGGAGCCCACCAGCATCTGCACCAACCTCCGCTGGTGCCAGCCCTGACCCCAGGTGAGGCCCCCTCCCTCTCCACCCCCCCCACCCCCTGGCTGGGGGCCCAGACGTCCGGGCAGCCCCACCCCGGGTGAAGGACCCTTGTGCCCGGCCGTGCCCACCGCGAGGGCTCGGCGGCACCAGCGGCCGCTTCAAAGCGGCGCCTGGGGTGGGGTGGCCGCCCGGGAATGCACCCGCACCCATGGGTGCTGCAGGCATGGGGACATGGTGCCCCTCCAGGACGGGGACACAGGGACGTGGGGGCTGGTGGGCATGGGAACAGGGACATGGGGACACAGGGACATGGTACCCATGGGGGACAGGGACACAGGGACATGGGGATATGGTGCCTGTGGGGAATGGGAACATGGGGTCATGGGGGGCTGGGGGACATGGGGACAGGGACATGGGGACATGGGGGGCACAGGGACATGGGAGTATGGGGGGGCACGGGACATGGTGCCCATGGGGATGGGGACATGGGGGGATGCAGGGACATGATGCCCAAGGGGATAAGTATATGGGGGGCGGGTACGGGGACACAGTGCCCACGGGGATGAGGACATGGGGAGCACAGGGACATGGTGCCCACGGGAACAGGGACACGGGTGGCACAGGGACACTGTGCCACCACTGTCCCCTCAGTTCAGCCTCTCTCTCCCCCCCAGGTGCCGGCTGGTTCTGAGGGCACCCGAGGGATCCTGCGTCCCCTCCAGCGCTGTCCCCCGCGCCGGCCCCCGCGCCGGCCACTCCTTCCCCTAGCTCAATAAATCTTTGGCATTGAAGGAGCTGGATCTTGTGCTCGCCGATGGGGTGGGGGGGACACCCGGCCACGGGGATGGGACACCAAGGGGGACACAGGGACACCGAGGGGCACAGGGGACCCTGGGACACCATGGGGCATGGGGACATGGGGGACATGGGGGACACTGAGGGGCATAGGGGACACCAAGGGGCATGGGGATGTAGAGAACATGGGGGACACCAAGGGGCATAGGGGACATGGGAAAGCAAGGGGCATAGGGGACATGGGGGACAGGGGGGACACTGAGGAGCATAGGGAACACGGGGACACCACAGGGCATGGGGGGCACTGAAGGGCCCAGGGACACAGGGGACATGGTGCCCTGGGGCCCCCAAGGGACCCTGGAGGTGGCAGCCCAGGCCGGCATTCCCGCAGCACACGTGTTCCTGCGGGCGCTGGCAGGGGCCCAGCCCGCGACGGCCACGTCCCCACCGGGGCTATAAGAGCCTAACCCTAACCCTAACCATAGCCCTAACCCTAAACCCTAACCCTAACCCTAACCACTAACCCTAACCCTAACCCTAACGCCTAACCTAACCCTAACCCTAACCTAACCCTAACCCTAACCCTAACCCTCTAACCCTAACCCTAACTTTTTCGAGTGCAAGGAAGATGTCTGCTGAGCTGCTGTAGCCTGCTGCCCCAGTGAGCTCTCCGGAGCATTTAAGAAGCAGTGAACAGCTGGGAAGACAGAAGCAGCTGGGGAGCTGCTCCCCCTTTGCGAGGGGCACAGTGGGATTTCTAGCAAGGAGGGAGTGTTCAGGCAGCCTAAAGGCCCCTTGGTGGGAGGCAGCTCCTTTTCATCGGCTGATGGGGTTTTCACTTGCTCTAGGCTTAGTTTAAGCTGCAAAGTTAAACTAGGGGGGAGAGGGGCAGAGTTTCGTGCAGGTGGAGGAGCCCATGCTGGGTGACGTGTGCTCA
Source organism: Apteryx mantelli (assembly GCF_036417845.1). NCBI lineage: Eukaryota > Metazoa > Chordata > Aves > Apterygiformes > Apterygidae > Apteryx > Apteryx mantelli. The sequence continues at coordinate 9,288 of NW_027118739.1, read as the reverse complement.
TTGCTCCCTTGGGATTTTCCAGGAAAGCTGTGCAATAGCCAAATTAAGTAACTAAGTTCATTAGCATTCTTAGTGCTGATCCAGGGAGAATGTGCGTGTCAACTAAAAAGCAGGAAAGAGTTATGATACAGGGGAGGGGAATTGTCTGGGGCGGCTGGTGGGTAAAAGCATGTGTTTTACCACCCTCTGCTGCAAACTAGACCTTCCCCGGAGACCAGCGCAAGATTTGGGGAGCGCCTGCGTCTTTCCTTGCAGCTCTTCCCTCCTGCCCACCAGGAAGCATACGTGTGCCCAGGACATGGCTGGCCTCGTTCCCCCTGCCCCGCGGCCAGCGCTGGGGCAGGCGCCCGGGCCAAGATGTTGGAGCAGGGAGCACCAAGCTTGCACCCGGGGGACCCAGGCAATTGCTTTCTGCAAAGCCCCCAGCTGCTGGGGGAGCGACTCCGCCTGGCAGCACAGGGCAAAGCCACACGGAGACCTCCGTGCTTTGAGGCATCTGGCAGGATCGAAGCCTTCCCATGGGAGAGGAGCTGCAGAAAGCCCTCCCGTACCCCTGGAGAGACCCTCCTGCGGGGCCGAGACCCCTCCCCCCTCCTTAAAGCGCTCTAGGCGGCAGAGGCAACAGCGTTCGTGCCGCACTGGCGGCAAAATCTGCCATGGTGGCTAATGCGATGCCATCAGGCGCCCCGGCTCCCATCGCCCTGGGGCGCCACTTCCTCTTTTCTCCACAAAGGTGCTTCTCCGGCGGCAGCGTCTGAGGAGGGCACTGTGGGCTGCGGTGCTCCACGGCCGCTCAGCAGGACTTTACTGCAGCACAGAGCAGAAGCGGCCTGTTCCCGCGCCGCATCCAGGAACCCCAGGCACGCTGCAGCTCTTGAAGCACCTAAGCTCGTGTTGTTCCCAGTTGCTTTTTTTTTTTTTTTTTAATGTCTAAACTTGACAGTTATTACGACGACAGGCTCGCAGGAGGCAGCATATGAACGGAGGATGAACCGAAACCTCATGCTACCTGCCAGGTGCCTCCACTTTGCTGTGACTTAGCCCTGGAGGCAGTGATACCGCGGAGACAGCAGAGCGGACGTGCAAAAAAAGAGGCTGCGCCTAGAGGACCAGCTTGGTGGCAGCTAAAACCAACCATGCGCACTAGTGTGGCGGTTTCCATACCGTGCCACCGCAGGCTGCCGCGGCCCCGCTGGGCGTCTCAGGGTGCGTTGCTGCAGGGCCGGCGATGGGGCGCAGGGCTCCCTCCATGAGGCTGCCCAGATCTTTCCACATGGGCATCCCCAAAGAGGATCTGAATCTCATCAGATTTTCATACAGCAGAAACCCGAATGGGGTGGTTCTACTTTTTCTCTTTTTCTTTTCTCTTTTTTAAAGACAACTTAGCAGCCGGACGGTTTTACGCAGAATCCGCTCCCCTCACCACACTTTCTTGCAGGTGTTTTTTGCCACTAGGGTTGTTTTCACTATCAGCCCCATGACTCTGAGGCGGCAGCAAACTTTGCACTGACCCTCGGGCACCCGAAAAGACCCTTCCTCCAGCAGCGTCAAAGTCAGGCTACGTCAGCGCACAGTGGTCCCCCTGGCTCCACGGCCGGCCACTGCCCCAGGCATGAGCCCTGCCGGGCAGCTCGGGGCAGCCCTCCCCTCCGTCCCCCCAGCCCAGATGCATGCAGAGCTCATTTTAAATTATTTAAATTATGCAATAGAGGCTTTTCTTCATCTTCTTTAATTTCTTTTCTCTCTCCTGGCTCTCCAGTCAAAGCACTGCTGGCAGCGTGGACACATGTACCCCTCCCACCCTTCTGCAGCGGCAGAGCTGGGGCAATGGGAGGCAAAATGCTTTTGCACTGACCCTGCTGCTGCAAAATCCTTGGCTCGATCCCACTGTGAACAGCAGAGCCTGGACAGCCCGGTTCAGACAGTCCCCGATTTCTCCTGGGTTCGAAGACCACCCCCCCCCCAGGCTCTGTTTCCCTCTGATCTAAAGCAATGAAGTTCTGTGCTGCAAAGAAGTGGAAAACTCAATCTGCATCCCACCTGAGGGCAGATTTGGGGGGCAAAAGGCTGGAGTTTGTGCTGCGCCTTCCCCTGCTCGCTCGGGCCTGCGTCTCCTCCTTCACAATGTCCATCAGCCCGAGGAGCCAGAACCCCCAATCTGCCCCCGCGAGGCCTCCCCTTCCTTATTCATGGAAACACATGCACAGCCCATACAGCTCTCCCCAGCGTGCCACATGCTGCATTTAATACTCTTCCAGGAGAAAAAGCAAAATCCATAGCAGAAAATCTTTTAATTCCTCTGCTGCCGAGAGCCCCCCTGAGCTGCCGGCGGGATCCCAGAGGCCAGGGGTCCCCATCGCCTCGCAGTTCCAGGGGGTTTCTCGAGGCTTGGCCAGGCTTTCGCACGCTCCCTGCAGGCAGGAGGATAAACGGGAGCGGTGAGCGGCTGCACGGGGACGAAGCCATCCGGCTCCGAGTGCCGCGGAGCATCCTACCTGCCGAGAGCCTCATCCACCGGACGCGGTAGCCGTGGGTCCTCCAGCAGTGCCTCCCACTGGCTCTGAGCTTGGACAGCATCTTGGTGATCTACTTTGGGAAGCAGAGGGATGGCAGGAGCTCGGCTCACGCTCACCCCGCGGGAGCGGGTGCTCTGGAGGCCAGAGAGCCTGTGCCACCACCTGCGTGCAGCTGGGGGAACTCAGCGCTGCGATTTCTGGGCATTTAGAGGGGGAAAAGTGACTTACCAGCGAAACCACAGCCTGCTTTTGGACCAGGTGATGCTTCGCTTGCAATTGCCTGTCAAGAAGGGGAGAAAATCAGCAAGGAGCAAGGCAAGCAGGAGACTTGCATCCCCCTCTCCCAGAGGCACAGGGCACAATCCTGCCATCCCAGCTTCCCCCCCAGGGTCCCCTGCAGCATGGTGTGAGGGAGGATTAAAGCCGAACACCAAAGGCAGCTCAGCGTTTCCCTGGCTCCCGGAGAGCCTGGAGATCTCTCCCTTCATCTGTGGAGGCACGGAAAGGTCCCCCAGGATGGTGGTGTCATCCCACTGGAGTTGTTTCCATCTCTCCTGGCCTCCTGCCTTGCAGCCAAACCCCATCCCACCAGGAGAGATAGGACTCGGCACAAACAAAAGAGCGGCAAACGAGCCCAGCGGGAGGGCACGTATCGCGCATCTCCAGCAGGTGCCCAGCAGCAGAGAGGCAGGAGGCAACGGCTCCCTCCCTGGGGGCTCCCGCGCCACCTACTTCTCCAAAACGCCCCAGATCTGCACCTCCATCTGCAGAGCCTCCACGGCCGCGGCCACGCTCTGCTGGACAGACTGCGGGGAGATGCGGGGCAGGGCTCGGCGGGGCGAGCGGTGGCGCGGCCCTGGCTTTACCAGCAGCGGCTCGGCGTGCAGCTGCTCCAGCAGCGCCGCCTGTGCCTCGTCCTCCAGGCGCTCCCGGCGGAGGGGCTCACAGCCCAGCAGCCGCAGCAGGTTGGCAGCGTCAGCGCAGGCATGCAGGGCGCTGCCGAGCGCCAGCAGCAAGTCCGCGCTCTGCGCGGGGCCTCCGTCCCGCAGGCGCCCAAGCACCTCCTCCACCACCGCCGCCGCCAGGCAGCCTGCGCCGGGGCCGGGGGCACCATGAGGGATAATGCGCCTTGGCTGGCAGAGCCCCCTGGCGTGGGGACCACATGGGATGGGACAGGACAGGATGGGACAGGACGGGACGGGCTCACCCAGGTGGATGAGGTTCCGGGTGACTTCACACTGCACCGGCGCTCTGCTGCATCCACACAGCTGGAACAAAAAACAACCAGCAGAGCCCGGCAGCACCCAAGCCCCCAGCACCCGGCGGCTCTGCCACCACCCTCTGCACCACCCCCTTCTCCCCATAACCCAGCTGTGGGCTGATCCCACACCCCGGGGTCTCCACCGGCACCACGCAGGCGGAAACCCCCCAAAAGCACATCAGGGACAGGTGCTGCCGCCAGCACTACATACGTGTTCAGTAGAGTGGCCAGGACGGGCTCCTCCGTACTCCCAAGGCAGCCGAGGGCCTGGGGGGCAGAGCCGGCAAGAGGGGGGTCGGAGCGGGGCTGGGGGGGGCCGTGGGGCCGGTGCAAAGAAGAAAGCCCGGGCCGGGGTGCCCGGCTGGGGTGGCAGCAGGCGAAGCCCTTCCCTCCTCCCTGTCCCGGCCACAAAGCAGGGCAGCGCAACCAGGGGCCTCGCCACCCCCCCACGATGCTCCGCCGCCCCCTCGCCTGCACCGCGCAGACCTGCGCCTGCTGCGCCGGTGAAGCCAGGCCCTCGGCGAGCTCCTGCGAGGCACAAATTCGCCGCCAGGGACTTGGGGTCCTGGCCAGGTGAGGGGGCGGCGAAGGCATCGCACCTGACCGAGGACCCCCCCCCCCCCCCGCTTTAAACCACCCTTCAGGTCCTCGGCCAGGCGCGACACGTGGGGGGCTGGCACTGGGGTCGCCCCACCAGATGCGGGCCTGGGCCCGGCCAGGGGGAGACGGGCCAGCTTAGCCCCCTGCTAGCTGGAGAAAGAGCCCGCCGGCGGCTCCACACCTTGTCACCCACGCCTCCTTTCCGGCGCCTTCCCGCAGGATCGCTGGTGGCGGGACAGGCACTGGCGGCGGCTGCGTGGCGGTGCCCCAGGGGGCAGGTTTCAACCCCGTGGGGTCTGAAAGGGGAGAACAGAGCCCGGTAAAATACCAAGCGGCTGCGGGCAGCGGTGGGGCGTCAGGCGCCGGTACCTGGTGGCAGGAGGGCTGGGGCAGCTGCGGGGGCTGGCCCCGGGGTGCGTCGCAGGTGCCACATACGTACACCCCGGTGCACACACCCACATACATATGCACATGCCCACCCCTGCGCACATGTGCACCCCAGCACATGCTACCAAAAGGCCCAGACCAGAAAGAGTCTCAAAGGGAAGGGGGGGGGGAAAATTGGGGAACTGTTACCAGCTCGGACAAGAAGGAGTCTCAGCAGAAGCCTCAGACAAACATACCCAAGGACACAGGTGCAGCTGGGACTGATACATCCTGAGAAAGTACAGGTAAAGCAGCAGAAGCCAGTTGGAGCCAAAATTAGGACCAAGACAGCTTTTCTCAGACAAGCAAGCAGGCCAAGTTGAGACCATGTATGGAAAAGTAGAGCAAAGTTCATGGCAAGATGCTGAGTGACACCTCTTCTGACACCACTAGGGACCACCAGAAACCCCCACAGAAGACCCCCAGAGAGTCAGACCACATGCATAAGGATTATGTAAATATAATAATTAGTTCTAGGAAATAGAATGAATATGTATAATAATTCCTGGAAATTTAATGCATATGTATATGATAGAGCAATAGAAACTTTAGATGATGAGGCACACGGGGTGCACGTGGGTTGGAGCTATCCCCCGTGCACCCGGCGCCGTAATAAAGAGAATGTCTGCTTCTTAATGCTACATTGGTGTAGCATTTTCTCCCGATTTTGGTGACACACACGTGCACATGAAAGCATACGCTGCAATGCACACATGTACAAGCACATGTGCACCCTAGCACACACATGCACACGCACATGAAGGGCACCCACTATGAACAAGCACATACACAGCCCAGCACACACATGCAAACACACATGCCAGTGCGCACACACACATGAACTTGCACATCCCAGCGGACACAGGCACATAAGAAACACACATGTTCCCCCCCAGCACACATATACACATGCAGGCATGCACAGACACCCCAGTGCACACGCACACACACATGCACACCCCATCATGCACTTGCACACACTCTAGTGCACACATGCACATGCCTCCATAGAACACAGCACACACACACGCCCCTTCATGCACATGAACACACACACCAGCACACACGTGCACATGTGCACACATGCACACTCCAACATGCAGATGCACACACACTCCCAGTGCACACATGTACATGCACACACATGCACACCCCACCATGCACACGCACACACACCTCCACTGCACATATGCACACACATGCACACCCCGTCATGCACAAGCATGCAGACCCCAGTGCACACCCCTTCATGCACAAGCACACACATGCACACCCCAGCACACACATGCATGCACATGCACACCCCAGCACACACATGCACTTGCACACACGTAGCCCAGCACACCGCCCCCCAAACCCCAACCCTAACACAACCCTAACCCCCTAACCCCAAATAACCCTAACCCTGCCCCCTATTTATGGGGGGGGGGGGGAAAGATTGACTCATAGTCATATTTGCATACTAGACCGGCCTTAGTTGGCACATGCTCAGTTAGCCCCTACATATGTGCTGTTTACAGGGAAATCAGGTTGAGGGGGACAGGGCACATCAGTGGGGGGGGGGGGAAAAAGGAGCACACTGTCACAGAGCCCTCCACACTACACTCACTGTCAGCACGCACACACACACACACACACACACACACACACACACACACACAGAGTCAAGACACACCAACACCTGTGGCCTCTCAGATTAGCTTCTGCAGTGCTCTGGGTCAACATCTGTCTTCAAGACACATTCTCAATGGCAGCCGCATCCTCTCTGATCTTCCTCCAGTCACCACATTCACCTTCATCACCTGCCAAAACAGAACGCAAGCGGTCACCCCCACACCAGTCAGCTCCAGCCTCATCCGCAAGAGCACCCTCCACACCAAAGCCCCACCAGCACTGCACTCACCTGCACTGCGCCAATCCTAAACTCCAACATTGTGGCTGGCGGGACACCCACGGCACTTGCAAAAACAAAACAACATTTCTCCTCTGCCAGTCAACACTCACCAACCCCACAACACCCAACACCAGTCAACATTCCAGGCCAGCACTACTCTCCCCTGCACACTACCATAGCTAACACCCACAGCCAAGGCAGCTCCAGCCCCAAACAGACAGACACACACAAACATCAGACACAGACATGAAAGGAAAGCCCTACACAAAAAGAACTATTCCTACGCATAAGATGCTGCCAGCCAGAAAGCCCTACAATGCCACAACCACATGGCTCTGATGCTCTGGGCAAGCCCAGAAGAGAGTCAAACGCCACCACCTGTGATGGAAAGGGCCCGGCAAAGCCAGGCAGATCGATGCAGAAGAGGCTGGCAAGAAAGACCTAACAACGTGACAACACAGGGAAGAAAACCCTGAAAGGAGGCCAGGAAGACGCAAAACGAGGGCGGCCTCAGAAGAAGAGCGGCCGACGAGGCCTCGATGAGGGCCACGGAGATGACCGGCCACAAACAGCCACAATGCAAAGCCAAAGTGACAGACCACCCCTTTTAGCAGGCTGCACAGAACAAGACGCCATCCATTGGCACAAAGCTGATGAGTCAGGTCAAGCAAAAGACAACAGATGCCTACCGCACTAGTGCTGTACAGTGTGGGCTGTACTCCTTGAGCACAAGGAACAAGAGCAACATCAAGACCTGAGCAAAAGATAGCACAGCTACAACGCGCACCACATAGACTACACAACAACACAGACACATGCTGCAGCTGCCCTGCCTAGCACACCCTCACCTTCTGCCATGCACACCCACTGCCTCTGCCTCACACACAGCACTCATCCAGAAGATCCCTCCACTCTACACTCACTGTCAGCACACATGTGTGCACACACACACACACACACACACACACACACACAGAGTCAAGACACACCAACACCCGTGGCCCCTCAACTTAGCTTCTGCAGTGCTCTGGGTCACCATATGTCTTCAAGAGGCATCCTCAATGGCAGCCGCATCCTCTCTGATCTTCCTCCGGTCACCACATTCACCTTCATCACCTGCCAAAACAGAGCACAAGCGGTCACCCCCAGGCCAGTCAGCTCCAGCCTCATCTGCAAGAGCGCCCTCCACCAAAGAGCCATGGGCGCTCCGCTCACCTGTGCCGTGCCAATTCCAGACTCCAACATTGTGCCTGGAGGGAGCCTGCAGCACCTGCAAAAAACAAAACAAAGTGACTCTTCTGCTAGGCAGCGCTTACCAGCCCTACAATGCCCAACACCAGTCTGCTCACCTGACATCCTCAACCATGCCTGGGAAAGGCCCACACAGGACCTGAAAAAGCAGAGCAAGAGACATCGCCGACAGGCAGCCCAGCACTACCCACCGCACAAGAAACCCCTGACCCAACAAGTGCCCCCTCTCACCTGCTCAGGCTCTTGTCAACGCTCAACTTTGCCACTCCACAACTTCCTGCAAAACCTGCAAACACAAACAGAAAGCAAGCGCTCGGGTCACACCTGCAAAACCACAGCCCACCCACATCAAGCATTTGCTCCCACACCTTCACCTGCTCTGCTTGCCCATCCCAACTACCATGCAACCGGCTGCCACGCCAAGGCCTGTCATGCACCTGTAAAACCAGAACAGCAGTGGGCAATGGGGACAGCACCAATGAGACAACAGCCCTGTGCTAGGCTCTGCCACCACTCTCAGACTGACACTCACCTTGCTGTGCTCCTCCCGCAGGCGAACGACCCACTCTCCACACCTACAAGCACAAAGCAAAAATTAACCAGAGAACCGCTGACCACAATACTCTGCTTCCAGCAACAACTCTCTAGCTCACCTTCCTAGGGCATGACCCTTTCTTCCTCCATCTCCCTCAGGCACTCCAACTGCTGCGCCACATGTACAAAAAATAAAATAAAATAAAACACACACCATAAAGTGGAGCGCACAGATGCTGACTAATCACCATTCCATCACTACTCTCCCCTGCACACTACCATAGCTAACACCCACAAGCAAGGCAGCTCCAGCCCCAGACAGACACACACACACACGAATATCAGACACAGACACAAAGGAAAACCCTACACAAAAACTACTATTCCTACACATAAGACGCTGCCAGCCAGAAAGCCCTACAATGCCACAACCACATGGCTCTGATGCTCTGGGCAAGCCCAGAAGAGAGTCAAACGCCACCACCCATGATGGAAAGGGCCTGGCAAAGCCAGGAATATTGATGCACAAGAGGCCAGCAAGAAAGACCTGAGTTCATGACAACACAGGGAAGAAAACCCTGAAAGAACACCAGAAACACACGGAAGAAGAATGGCCAAGAGGATCTCAAAGATGGCTGCAAAGATGACTGGCAACAAATAGCTACAATGCAAAGCCAGTGGGACAGACCGCTGCTTTTAGCTGACCACACAGAAAGGGACACAATCCATTGGCACAAAGCTGATGAGTCAGACCAAGCAAAAGTCAACGGATGCCTACCGCGCTAGTGCTGCACAGTGTGGGCTGT
>NW_027118738.1:0-33020 GCF_036417845.1 Apteryx mantelli | reverse complement strand
TCGGGCTTTCCTTTTGGGGCGACGGAGACAGCTCTCGCTCGGTTCCTTTTCATTTTATTACTTTGGCTCGCTTACGTTTTTCTGGTCTCTTCAACTTCAGCCGTAGCAATGAATCTGGAAAATAAATACCCTATCTTTCCTTTTCTACGTACGCGTGTACGATAACAAAACAAAATACAAACCACCAAAGCAAAACTAAGGCAGCTACGGTTAACGATAGCCGCAGGGTAACAACGGGTCGCTTAGTCCTCAGCGCTGCCTCCGGAAGCCGAAATAACGAACGTTCCGCATCAAGAGTTACCTTAGTTACCCGGGCCAGAATGCCTCCTACTGCCGCAGCTTCTGGGAGATGGAGGGTCCGCTGCTGCGTTCTTGCTTCCTCGTTTCAGCCCGCCCCTTAGGGACTAAGCGCAAAAAACCGCTCGCTCGTCCGCCTTTGCTCTTTGTCAGCATTTGCTATCGTCGGTTCCGCCTCTGTAACGAAGAGAGAAAATTGCATTTCGCTTCCAAGAAAACACTTCGACTGACGCGAGTTCTTTTTCTCTTTCCCATGTTTTTTCCCCCCCCGCCCCCCCTTTCTTTCTTTTTCCTTCTTTCCCTCAAAGGAAAGGTCTTAATACACCGCCTTGCATCGTACGTTACAGAGGAAACTGTTTGGAAACACTACAGGGCCAACGCCGCGCCGCAACCCTGCTCCGGGGCCCGCCTGCCCCCCCGCTCCAGCCCGGGCCCGCGCCGCCAACGAACCGGCGCCCTAAACGCCGCACACGCAAAACACAACGTCGCACCCACGCTCCAGCACACCCTGCCCCGCGCTCCCGCCGCTCCCGGCGCCCGGCCCCAGCCCGCCCCCCCCCACTCGCCCCGCACCGCCGCCTCCACGCAGCGACGGCCGCAGCGGGCGGGACGCAGCCCGACGCCCCCGAACCTGCGCGTTCGCCTCACCGGGGGCCCCACGTCCCTCCCTCCACGCCACCTCCGCCCTCACCCGCCGCACAACCAAAACACCCTCCCTGCTCGCCGCCATCTTGCTTCCCTGCCGCCGGGGGAGCCCGAGGGGAGGGGGGGAGCAGGGGGAACCCGAGGGGAGGGGGAGCCGGGGGAACCCGAGGGAGGGGGGAGCGAGGGGGAGCCCGAGGGGCGGGGGGAGCGAGGGGGAGCCCGAGGGGAGGGGGGAGCAGGGGGAGCCCGAGGGGAGGGGGGAGCCGGGGGAGCCCGAGGGGAGGGGGGAGCGAGGGGGGAACCCGAGGGGCGGGGGGGAGCGAGGGGGAGCCGAGGGGAGGGGGGAGCGAGGGGGAGCCCGAGGGAGGGGGGAGCAGGGGAGCCCGAGGGAGGGGGGAGCAGGGGGAGCCCGAGGGGAGGGGGGAGCCAGAGGAGCCCGAGGGGAGGGGGGAGCGAGGGGAAGCCGAGGGGAGGGGGGGAGCGAGGGGAGCCCGAGGGGCGGGGGGAGCGAGAGGGAGCCCGAGGGGAGGGGGGAGCCCGACGGGCGGGGGGAGCACAAAGGGAGGCGAGACCCGCAATGGCGCACTCGCGTGCTCGCGGCGCGGCGCTGCAGCCGGGCGGCTCACGCGTGCGAACCGCAGCCCGCCGCGGCAGCCCGGGGCTCCCAGCGAGCGCCCCGTGGCTGCCCGTGCCCGTGGCCGCTCCGTGAGCACCGGGAAGGGGCGACGAGCAGGCGCCATTCGCTTACCCGTTCCCGAAACGGCGGAGAGCAGCGGCAAACATGGCGACCGGCACTGAGCATGTGCTCGCCGCCTGTGTGCGCACGCGCGCCCCCCCCACCGGGTGCAGTACCGCTTTTTGGACACCGGGTGGCAGCAGTGAGCGCGGCGGAACGCAGTGCGCACGCACGCCCCCCCCCACCGGGTGCAGTACCGCTTTTTGGACACCGGGTGGCAGCAGTGAGCGCGGCGGAACGCAGTGCGCACGCACGCCCCCCCCCCACCGGGTGCAGTACCGCTTTTTGGACACCGGGTGGCAGCAGTGAGCGCGGCGGAACGCAGTGCGCACGCACGCCCCCCCTTTTCGTGCAATACCGCTTTTTGGACACCCCGAGGGCAGCAGGGAGCATGGCCGGCCGCCGTGTGCATGCGCCACGGTGCAGTACTGCTTTTTCGACACCCGAGCGACACGTGTCCGGTAAGGACCACACACACACACACACACACACACCCCCAGCGGGCCCACTGCTGCAGGGCGGAGAAGGCACAGGCACCTGGAAGTACAGCTGCTGGCCTGCCCCAGAGCACAACGCGAACGGCTGCTGGGAACCCCGCTGACAGAGAACCGCACCTCCCGCCACCTCGGGAGGCGCAACACGGTCTCCAGAAGGCCAGTACGGGAAGACTGCACCTCCCGGCATGCCCTGCAGGCTAAAACGGCTGCCGGGAAAACCCTGCCAGAAAACTATAGCTCCCAGCGTGCCGTGCAGACTAAAAGGGCCGCCCGGAAGCCCGGTGCCGGAAGACTACCGCTCCCAGCATGCCGTGCAAAAGCAACATGGCTGCCCAGAATCTCAGTGCCGGAAGACTACCGCTCCCAGCATGCCGTGCAAAAGCAACATGGCCGCCCGGAAGCCCGGTGCCGGAAGACTACCGCTCCCAGCATGCCCGGCGCCGGGGTGGCACAGCGCTCCCTCACCCTCCCGCCCTTCGCTCCGTAGCCATCGCGTTCCGGCCCGCCCCTCTGCCCGCCGCCCGCCCGCCCGCCCTCGGCACCCGCACCCCGCCGCAGCGCCCCGCAGAGCCCCCCCGCCTGCCCGCCCGCCCCGCCCGCCCTTTGCACAGATTTCACCGCCCTCGCCTCAGCTCACCCGCCCTTATTTACAGCGCCTGCTGCGAGGCGCAGAGTCGCTGCGTGTCGTGCTCGAGCCGCTTCTCCCGAGGCTTCAGAACAGCGCTTTCCTTTGAACGGCGTTGCAAAATACTCCACAGACAAAAAAGAGGCAGAGGCTGCACTTAAAAAACAAACAAACAAACAAACAAACAAACAACCCCCACCCACCTACTTAATGGGACAATTTGCAAGCGTTCCAAGAAGCAGCCCTTCTTCTTTAGGACTTTCCACCTCCTGCCTTTACTGATTGTTAAACGAAATAAACAGGCCAAAGCAAGCCACGCGATTTGCTTGACAGACTGCTCAGTTTTTATTATTCAACAGCACGAGATGCTGGCACACAGTACGTCTGCACGTTAAAGCATGAAAACGTTACTATTCCCATCACCTTTTTAGCTCGTTTCCTGCAGTGCCGCCAAAGGCTCGTTCCGTTTCGAAAGAGCCGGCCTTTTCTAGCAGCGATCGCAGCCTAAAGGCTATTCCTAGGGCAGAAAGACTAACGGCTCGCTCACCTAGGTACCACTTACCTGGCTCCATTAGTTACTACGGGGATTAGCAAGGAAAGCGCATCGCCTTCTCTAAAGGGGAAAGACGCTCTTTTAAGCGCTTCCAGCGACTCCCAGCATTGTCGTTACTTTGCGCGGCTAGGCAGCTTCTTCAAAGCCAGCTGCAAGAAAGAGTTTGCCTCCAAGGCACAACTTTCTGCTCCCCAGGGGCCGCTCGAGAGGAAAGCGGGCATTCGCCGCCCGCCCTCGGACAAAACGCACGGCAAGCCCTCGAGCACAGCACAAGACACCTTCTCTAGGGAAACCCGCTACTACGTCTCCTTCGCCGCAGGTTTTTCTCGGTATCGTGGCCCATTCGACAAACAAAAGAGGGCGAGAAATGTTTTCATCTGCTCTAAGGGCTTTCGTAGAAGAGAACGACATTGAAAGGAGTTACTACGGGATTTAGGCTCGGCTACGCACGCTACCCCAGCGCCACGGACTCGCTTTCAAGGGTCGGTAACGTGCGCGTTTTTTTGCGCTCGTATTCACGGAACGAACAGGCGCTTCCCGAGGAGGAGCGTTCGTAAAAAACTCTGACGACGCGTTGCGAGGCAGCAAACCTAGGCGAGCAGTTCTTTACTGGGATCCCTCGGCTGACGTTTCTTCGGCCGCACGCTCGCGGTCAAAGGCGTCTTTCTCACGTCCCGCCGTCAGGCCTCCCCAGCAATTCCCGCAGCGACTCCCCCCTCGGACAAACAGCTCGAGGACACGCACGGTCTCGCTAAAAGAACGGGGGGGGGGGGACAAACGCGTGCGCTGCGCGTGGCACTCGCAGACCCGATCTTCAGGTCCAGAAGAAAACTCTCTAAAGCGGACCAGGGCGGGCCAAAGAGGTCCCTTCTTTGCGCCACGCTTCTTTCCTCGCGCAGACGTCGGCCGCCTCTCCCCGCTCTCACGGGATCCCTACCGGCAAGGGCACGGCGAAACGTTTCGAAACGACAGCGTTTCCCAGAAGCATTTCCAACACCTTGGGAAAACAGCCGAAGGAGAGGCTCACGCGGGGCGCGTAACTAGAAAGAACGCTCCGCACAAAGGCCTCAAATGACCAGCCCGGAGCAGGGATCCCGGGCTCTCCGGGAGCGCAGGAGTTCTCACGTCCCTACTGAATAGAGCGCGCTGCCCGTGAAACACGAGACGCCGCAGCGACGCCGATCGTCGAGGGAAGCCTGCAATAAGAGCAAAAGAAAAGCAGACGTTGAGGACAAAGACCAAGCTACGAGCCCCTCGCAATCCAGACACGCTTCTAGATTTACCGCCTATTTCAAGGCGCGCTTCGGCAATTCCGTCCAATTTATTTTCCCAGAAGCCCGCGGCGAGGACGAAACGCCTCTCAAAGGAAGGTACGGCACAACCGCTCTGGCCTATAAACTACCGGTTTCGACACAGGAAAAGCACGGGAAAGCGCTCGCGTTCCCCCCGAGAAACCACGTCCAAGCGGACCGATGAAGCAGGCCCCAAGTCTGAAAGCGGACCTAAAGGAGCCCGTTTGGCGGCCACGAGCTGGAACACGCCGTTCTCCTCCTCGCTAACAACCTCCCGTAGAGACCGGCAGCTGTACAGCGCCTTCTGCGCTACACGGAGGAGTCGGATACCGGGCAGATGCCGCGTCCCGAACGCGCAACTAGAGATTTGAACGCACGGACGTAAACAAACGCCCGTGACGTAGCGGAGGTCTAGCGTACTCACGTTTACCGTGCGTCAGTTCTCCTGCGCGGACGGGCCGTTCCACCTTCTTTACTCGTTAGCTGACAGACGCCCTAGGAGAAAGCAAAGAAAGGAAGAAATTCAGAACGAAATGAAACAGATCGGAGGCAGCCTCCAAGGCTTTGATCCATCCCCCCAGGCGGCCGAACCCCCTTTGCAAAGGCACATCTCAAAAGACGTGTCCTTCCGCGATCGCTGCGCTCCTGAGAGCCTAATAGTAGATGGTGCTTGTTAAACAGGAATGAGATGGTAAAACAGATGTTTCCCAGTCTCAAAGAGATTTACGGCATCTACGTATTATGATACACCAAAAAGGAAAACAAGATGCATTTTTTTTTGGGGGGGGGGGGGAGGGCGGGCGGTGGGGAAATCCTTAAAGCTTTCAACACCAGCATCTTAATACGGCTTATTTGCACCTTAATTCTGAAGAGAACGAGAAGGGGGGAGAGCTGGCCACAAAGGCGGCGAGGGAAAAAGAGGGAGGCAAAGGCAGACAGAGAAAGGGGACAGCGCAGGGCAGAAGAGGGAGAGGGAGGCAAACGGGCGGACGGGGAGCTGAACAGAGGCGCGGAAACAGAACGAGAAGGCTGCCGAGGGGGACGGAGGGCTGCAAAGGAGCCTGGCGTTCAGCGACGGTATTTTTACCGCTCCTCGCGCGTTAGCAGCCCCTTTCAGATGCTTAAGCCCAAATTCTCTCAGCCCTTCACAGCTTCAGTGCCCGCGGCATCTAGTTTCTCCACACTCTCCAATCTTCCTCGCTCTTTCCTGTCCTGCTCAAACCCCCCCCCCAGACCCCTTCTGTACTTACGCGCTTCCTTAAAACAGTATCGCCGAAGTCAACCGAACGGGCTGAGCCGCTCCTCTTCCGCTCGCCGGCCCTCGGAACGTCAGCCTGCAAACGAATCGGACCGCCGAGGTCACCGGCAGAGTCTCCTTTCGGAGCTTCGTCCCCGCCCCCCCCCCAAGCTTTAACGACGGTTTCCCAAGCGGGGCAAACGCAGGGCCTCCCTTCGGCCCCGTAACGGTTGTTATCGCGGGCTCCAAGTCGCCGTGACGACGCTAAGCGGCAAAGCAAGGCAAAGGCAGCTGGGGGCACAGCTTACCCACCTAGCCGCGAAAATTCCTATTTGAGGCCTCCCTCGCCGCTTTTGCCAGGCAAACGCACCGAAACAAAGCTCCCGACAGGCAGCTGAGGCTGCACACGGACCTCGGGGCCCCGCTAGCAACAGCGACGCCGGAGCCGCCGGGCTGCCAGGCGCTATTCCCCCCCCCACACACACCCTCCCCTGCCGGCCTGGCGAAGCGCGGCTTACGACTCATGAGTGCGGGAAGGACGCCGCCGAGCTTCCCGCGGCCGAAGGCTCCTCGTCAGGAGCGGGCAGAGAACCTTTCCGCCGGCGTTCGGAGTCCCCCGGGCCGCTCTCGGCACCCGAGAACTTGCCGACAAAGGGCTGAGGGCGGGAGCCCGCACTTCCTCACGGCAGCACACAGCCGTTCCCCGACGTGCCCAACGCCTAGGAGTAGCGCAATTTATAAGACAAAAACAGCACCGCTACAGGGCGTAAAGCCAAGCTGAAATTCCGACAGCCAAATCTTCGCGCCCGACAGAACGGGCCATGTGCATCGGCGCCTACAGCTCGAGGCTAGCGAGGCCTCGCGGGCGATGCTTCTCTGCAGGCTGCGCAGCTGAACTCCTGCGTCTTGCCCGAGAGCGTGCGCTGCCCACAAAAGCACAGAGCGAAGGAAGGAAGGAAGGAAGGAAGGAAATAAATCGATTCAAAGGTCGGCAGAAAATCGTAACAATCCAAAGTTGTTTCTAACCGCAAAAGCGCATCTAATACACGAGAAGGAGCCTTAATTCCGCAAGGCTTTCACTTTTCTTCTAGCTGCCGCCTTCCTGCTGCCCCAAATGCCATTGCCAGGCAATCAACCTGGGGTCGCGCTAACTGAGCCTTCCTGAAAGCCATCTCTTCGTTTTACAATTCGCACGCTTCCCTCTCCTCTGGCCACCTGACCGCCGTTCCCCTAAGACAGGAATTTGCTGCCTTGGGGCTCTTAAAGCACGACGCTTCGCAGACACAGAAGTCACGCGCGCAGAAACGGATGGACGTGGCATCCTTTCTGTAACGCGTACGCACCTTCCGTTAGATGTCGGTCACCTGTTATTCCGATCGCTATTAACGGCGAACCTTCCTCGCCGGGAGGAACGGGCTTTCCCTTTTGGGGCGACGGAGACAGCTCTCGCTCGGTTCCTTTTCATTTTATTACTTTGGCTCGCTTACG
This sequence comes from Apteryx mantelli, assembly GCF_036417845.1. Lineage (NCBI taxonomy): Eukaryota > Metazoa > Chordata > Aves > Apterygiformes > Apterygidae > Apteryx > Apteryx mantelli. Next base: position 25,650 of record NW_027118738.1, on the reverse strand, counting down.
TTTTTCTGGTCTCTTCAACTTCAGCCGTAGCAATGATCTGGAAAATAAATACCCTATCTTTCCTTTTCTACGTACGCGTGTACGATAACAAAACAAAATACAAACCACCAAAGCAAAACTAAGGCAGCTACGGTTAACGATAGCCGCAGGGTAACAACGGGTCGCTTAGTCCTCAGCGCTGCCTCCGGAAGGCCGAAATAACGAACGTTCCGCATCAAGAGTTACCTTAGTTACCGGGCCAGAACGCCTCCTACTGCCGCAGCTTCTGGGGAGATGGAGGGTCCGCTGCTGCGTTCTTGCTTCCTCGTTTCAGCCTGCCCCTTAGGGACTAAGCGCAAAAAAACCGCTCGCTCGTCCGCCTTTGCTCTTTGTCAGCATTTGCTATCGTCGGTTCCGCCTCTGTAACGAAGAGAGAAAATTGCATTTCGCTTCCAAGAAAACACTTCGACTGACGCGAGTTCTTTTTCTCTTTCCCATGTTTTTTCCCCCCCCGCCCCCCTTTCTTTCTTTTTCCTTCTTTCCTCAAAGAAAAGGTCTTAATACACCGCCTTGCATCGTACGTTACAGAGGAAACTGTTTGGAAACACTACAGGGCCAACGCCGCGCCGCAACCCTGCTCCGGGGCCCGCCTGCCCCCCCGCTCCAGCCCGGCCCGCGCCGCAACGAACCGGCGCCCTAAACGCCGCACACGCAAAACACAACGTCGCACCCACGCTCCAGCACACCCTGCCCCGCGCTCCCGCCGCTCCCGGCGCCCGGCCCAGCCCGCCCCCCCCCACTCGCCCCGCACCGCCGCCTCCACGCAGCGACGGCCGCAGCGGGCGGGACGCAGCCCGACGCCCCCGAACCTGCGCGTTCGCCTCACCGGGGGCCCCACGTCCCTCCCTCCACGCCGCCTCCGCCCTCACCCGCCGCACAACCAAAACACCCTCCCTGCTCGCCGCCATCTTGCTTCCCTGCCGCCGGGGGAGCCGAGGGGAGGGGGGGAGCAGGGGGAACCCGAGGGGAGGGGGGAGCCGGGGGAACCCGAGGGGAGGGGGGAGCGAGGGGAGCCGAGGGGCGGGGGGGAGCGAGGGGGAGCCCGAGGGGAGGGGGGAGCAGGGGGAGCCCGAGGGGAGGGGGGAGCCGGGGGAGCCCGAGGGGAGGGGGGGAGCGATGGGGGAACCCGAGGGGCGGGGGGGAGCGAGGGGGAGCCCGAGGGGAGGGGGGAGCGAGGGGGAGCCGAGGGGAGGGGGGAGCAGGGGGAGCCCGAGGGGAGGGGGGAGCAGGGGAGCCCGAGGGGAGGGGGGAGCCAGAGGAGCCCGAGGGGAGGGGGGAGCGAGGGGGAAGCCGAGGGGAGGGGGGGAGCGAGGGGGAGCCCGAGGGGCGGGGGGAGCGAGAGGGAGCCCGAGGGGAGGGGGGAGCCCGACGGGCGGGGGAGCACAAAGGGAGGCGAGACCCGCAATGGCGCACTCGCGTGCTCGCGGCGCGGCGCTGCAGCCGGGCGGCTCACGCGTGCGAACCGCAGCCCGCCGCGGCAGCCCGGGGCTCCCAGCGAGCGCCCCGTGGCTGCCCGTGCCCGTGGCCGCTCCGTGAGCACCGGGAAGGGGCGACGAGCAGGCGCCATTCGCTTACCCGTTCCCGAAACGGCGGAGAGCAGCGGCAAACATGGCGACCGGCACTGAGCATGTGCTCGCCGCCTGTGTGCGCACGCGCGCCCCCCCCACCGGGTGCAGTACCGCTTTTTGGACACCGGGTGGCAGCAGTGAGCGCGGCGGAACGCAGTGCGCACGCACGCCCCCCCCCCACCGGGTGCAGTACCGCTTTTTGGACACCGGGTGGCAGCAGTGAGCGCGGCGGAACGCAGTGCGCACGCACGCCCCCCCTTTTCGTGCAATACCGCTTTTTGGACACCCCGAGGGCAGCAGGGAGCATGGCCGGCCGCCGTGTGCATGCGCCACGGTGCAGTACTGCTTTTTCGACACCCGAGCGACACGTGTCCGGTAAGGACCACACACACACACACACACACACACCCCCAGCGGGCCACTGCTGCAGGGCGGAGAAGGCACAGGCACCTGGAAGTACAGCTGCTGGCCTGCCCCAGAGCACAACGCGAACGGCTGCTGGGAACCCCGCTGACAGAGAACCGCACCTCCCGCCACCTCGGGAGGCGCAACACGGTCTCCCAGAAGGCCAGTACGGGAAGACTGCACCTCCCGGCATGCCCTGCAGGCTAAAACGGCTGCCGGGAAAACCCCTGCCAGAAAACTATAGCTCCCAGCGTGCCGTGCAGACTAAAAGGGCCGCCCGGAAGCCCGGTGCCGGAAGACTACCGCTCCCAGCATGCCGTGCAAAAGCAACATGGCTGCCCAGAATCTCAGTGCCGGAAGACTACCGCTCCCAGCATGCCGTGCAAAAGCAACATGGCCGCCCGGAAGCCCGGTGCCGGAAGACTACCGCTCCCAGCATGCCCGGCGCCGGGGTGGCACAGCGCTCCCTCACCCTCCCGCCCTTCGCTCCGTAGCCATCGCGTTCCGGCCCGCCCCTCTGCCCGCCGCCCGCCCGCCCGCCCTCGGCACCCGCACCCCGCCGCAGCGCCCCGCAGAGCCCCCCCGCCTGCCCGCCCGCCCGCCCGCCCTTTGCACAGATTTCACCGCCCTCGCCTCAGCTCACCCGCCCTTATTTACAGCGCCTGCTGCGAGGCGCAGAGTCGCTGCGTGTCGTGCTCGAGCCGCTTCTCCCGGAGGCTTCAGGAACAGCGCTTTCCTTTGAACGGCGTTGCAAAATACTCCACAGACAAAAAAGAGGCAGAGGCTGCACTTAAAAAACAAACAAACAAACAAACAAACAAACAACCCCCACCCACCTACTTAATGGGACAATTTGCAAGCGTTCCAAGAAGCAGCCCTTCTTCTTTAGGACTTTCCACCTCCTGCCTTTACTGATTGTTAAACGAAATAAACAGGCCAAAGCAAGCCACGCGATTTGCTTGACAGACTGCTCAGTTTTTATTATTCAACAGCACGAGATGCTGGCACACAGTACGTCTGGCACGTTAAAGCATGAAAACGTTACTATTCCCATCACCTTTTTAGCTCGTTTCCTGCAGTGCCGCCAAAGGCTCGTTCCGTTTCGAAAAGAGCCGGCCTTTTCTAGCAGCGATCGCAGCCTAAAGGCTATTCCTAGGGCAGAAAGACTAACGGCTCGCTCGCCTAGGTACCACTTACCTGGCTCCATTAGTTACTACGGGGATTAGCAAGGAAAGCGCATCGCCTTCTCTAAAGGGGAAAGACGCTCTTTTAAGCGCTTCCAGCGACTCCCCAGCATTGTCGTTACTTTGCGCGGCTAGGCAGCTTCTTCAAAGCCAGCTGCAAGAAAGAGTTTGCCTCCAAGGCACAACTTTCTGCTCCCCAGGGGCCGCTCGAGAGGAAAGCGGGCATTCGCCGCCCGCCCTCGGACAAAACGCACGGCAAGCCCTCGAGCACAGCACAAGACACCTTCTCTAGGGAAACCCGCTACTACGTCTCCTTCGCCGCAGGTTTTTCTCGGTATCGTGGCCCATTCGACAAACAAAAGAGGGCGAGAAATGTTTTCATCTGCTCTAAGGGCTTTCGTAGAAGAGAACGACATTGAAAGGAGTTACTACGGGATTTAGGCTCGGCTACGCACGCTACCCCAGCGCCACGGACTCGCTTTCAAGGGTCGGTAACGTGCGCGTTTTTTGCGCTCGTATTCACGGAACGAACAGGCGCTTCCCCGAGGAGGAGCGTTCGTAAAAAACTCTGACGACGCGTTGCGAGGCAGCAAACCTAGGCGAGCAGTTCTTTACTGGGATCCCTCGGCTGACGTTTCTTCGGCCGCACGCTCGCGGTCAAAGGCGTCTTTCTCACGTCCCGCCGTCAGGGCCTCCCCAGCAATTCCCGCAGCGACTCCCCCCTCGGGACAAACAGCTCGAGGACACGCACGGTCTCGCTAAAAGAACGGGGGGGGGGGGGACAAACGCGTGCGCTGCGCGTGGCACTCGCAGACCCGATCTTCAGGTCCAGAAGAAAACTCTCTAAAGCGGACCAGGCGGGCCAAAGAGGTCCCTTCTTTGCGCCACGCTTCTTTCCTCGCGCAGACGTCGGCCGCCTCTCCCCGCTCTCACGGGATCCCCTACCGGCAAGGGCACGGCGAAACGTTTCGGAAACGACAGCGTTTCCCAGAAGCATTTCCAACACCTTGGGAAAACAGCCGAAGGAGAGGCTCACGCGGGGCGCGTAACTAGAAAGAACGCTCCGCACAAAGGCCTCAAATGACCAGCCCGGAGCAGGGATCCCGGGCTCTCCGGGAGCGCAGGAGTTCTCACGTCCCTACTGAATAGAGCGCGCTGCCCGTGAAACACGAGACGCCGCAGCGACGCCGATCGTCGGAGGGAAGCCTGCAATAAGAGCAAAAGAAAAGCAGACGTTGAGGACAAAGACCAAGCTACGAGCCCCTCGCAATCCAGACACGCTTCTAGATTTACCGCCTATTTCAAGGCGCGCCTTCGGCAATTCCGTCCAATTTATTTTCCCAGAAGCCCGCGGCGAGGACGAAACGCCTCTCAAAGGAAGGTACGGCACAACCGCTCTGGCCTATAAACTACCGGTTTCGACACAGGAAAAGCACGGGGAAAGCGCTCGCGTTCCCCCCGAGAAACCACGTCCAAGCGGACCGATGAAGCAGGCCCCAAGTCTGAAAGCGGACCTAAAGGAGCCCGTTTGGCGGCCACGAGCTGGAACACGCCGTTCTCCTCCTCGCTAACAACCTCCCGTAGAGACCGGCAGCTGTACAGCGCCTTCTGCGCTACACGGAGGAGTCGGATACCGGGCAGATGCCGCGTCCCGAACGCGCAACTAGAGATTTGAACGCACGGACGTAAACAAACGCCCGTGACGTAGCGGAGGTCTAGCGTACTCACGTTTACCGTGCGTCAGTTCTCCTGCGCGGACGGGCCGTTCCACCTTCTTTACTCGTTAGCTGACAGACGCCCTAGGAGAAAGCAAAGAAAGGAAGAAATTCAGAACGAAATGAAACAGATCGGAGGCAGCCTCCAAGGCTTTGATCCATCCCCCCAGGCGGCCGAACCCCCTTTGCAAAGGCACATCTCAAAAGACGTGTCCTTCCGCGATCGCTGCGCTCCTGAGAGCCTAATAGTAGATGGTGCTTGTTAAACAGGAATGAGATGTTAAAACAGATGTTTCCCAGTCTCAAAGAGATTTACGGCATCTACGTATTATGATACACCAAAAAGGAAAAACAAGATGCAATTTTTTTTGGGGGGGGGGGGGAGGGCGGGCGGTGGGGAAATCCTTAAAGCTTTCAACACCAGCATCTTAATACGGCTTATTTGCACCTTAATTCTGAAGAGAACGAGAAGGGGGGAGAGCTGGCCACAAAGGCGGCGAGGGAAAAAGAGGGAGGCAAAGGCAGACAGAGAAAGGGGACAGCGCAGGGCAGAAGAGGGAGAGGGAGGCAAACGGGCGGACGGGGAGCTGAACAGAGGCGCGGAAACAGAACGAGAAGGCTGCCGAGGGGGACGGAGGGCTGCAAAGGAGCCTGGCGTTCAGCGACGGTATTTTACCGCTCCTCGCGCGTTAGCAGCCCCTTTCAGATGCTTAAGCCCAAATTCTCTCAGCCCTTCACAGCTTCAGTGCCCGCGGCATCTAGTTTCTCCACACTCTCCAATCTTCCTCGCTCTTTCCTGTCCTGCTCAAACCTCCCCCCCAGACCCCTTCTGTACTTACGCGCTTCCTTAAAACAGTATCGCCGAAGTCAACCGAACGGGCTGAGCCGCTCCTCTTCCGCTCGCCGGCCCTCGGAACGTCAGCCTGCAAACGAATCGGACCGCCGAGGTCACCGGCAGAGTCTCCTTTCGGAGCTTCGTCCCCGCCCCCCCCCCCAAGCTTTAACGACGGTTTCCCAAGCGGGGCAAACGCAGGGCCTCCCTTCGGCCCCGTAACGGTTGTTATCGCGGGCTCCCAAGTCGCCGTGACGACGCTAAGCGGCAAAGCAAGGCAAAGGCAGCTGGGGGCACAGCTTACCCACCTAGCCGCGAAAATTCCTATTTGAGGCCTCCCTCGCCGCTTTTGCCAGGCAAACGCACCGAAACAAAGCTCCCGACAGGCAGCTGAGGCTGCACACGGACCTCGGGGCCCCGCTAGCAACAGCGACGCCGGAGCCGCCGGGCTGCCAGGCGCTATTCCCCCCCACACACACACCCTCCCCTGCCGGCCTGGCGAAGCGCGGCTTACGACTCATGAGTGCGGGAAGGACGCCGCCGAGCTTCCCGCGGCCGAAGGCTCCTCGTCAGGAGCGGGCAGAGAACCTTTCCGCCGGCGTTCGGAGTCCCCCCGGCCGCTCTCGGCACCCGAGAACTTGCCGACAAAGGGCTGAGGGCGGGAGCCCGCACTTCCTCACGGCAGCACACAGCCGTTCCCCGACGTGCCCAACGCCTAGGAGTAGCGCAATTTATAAAGACAAAAACAGCACCGCTACAGGGCGTAAAGCCAAGCTGAAATTCCGACAGCCAAATCTTCGCGCCCGACAGAACGGGCCATGTGCATCGGCGCCTACAGCTCGAGGCTAGCGAGGCCTCGCGGGCGATGCTTCTCTGGCAGGCTGCGCAGCTGAACTCCTGCGTCTTGCCCGAGAGCGTGCGCTGCCCACAAAAGCACAGAGCGAAGGAAGGAAGGAAGGAAGGAAGGAAATAAATCGATTCAAAGGTCGGCAGAAAATCGTAACAATCCAAAGTTGTTTCTAACCGCAAAAGCGCATCTAATACACGAGAAGGAGCCTTAATTCCGCAAGGCTTTCACTTTTCTTCTAGCTGCCGCCTTCCTGCTGCCCCAAATGCCATTGCCAGGCAATCAACCTGGGGTCGCGCTAACTGAGCCTTCCTGAAAGCCATCTCTTCGTTTTACAATTCGCACGCTTCCCTCTCCCTCTGGCCACCTGACCGCCGTTCCCCTAAGACAGGAATTTGCTGCCTTGGGGCTCTTAAAGCACGACGCTTCGCAGACACAGAAAGTCACGCGCGCAGAAACGGATGGACGTGGCATCCTTTCTGTAACGCGTACGCACCTTCCGTTAGATGTCGGTCACCTGTTATTCCGATCGCTATTAACGGCGAACCTTCCTCGCCGGGAGGAACGGGCTTTCCCTTTTGGGGCGACGGAGACAGCTCTCGCTCGGTTCCTTTTCATTTTATTACTTTGGCTCGCTTACGTTTTTCTGGTCTCTTCAACTTCAGCCGTAGCAATGAATCTGGAAAATAAATACCTTATCTTTCCTTTTCTACGTACGCGTGTACGATAACAAAACAAAATACAAACCACCAAAGCAAAACTAAGGCAGCTACGGTTAACGATAGCCGCAGGGTAACAACGGGTCGCTTAGTCCTCAGCGCTGCCTCCGGAAGGCCGAAATAACGAACGTTCCGCATCAAGAGTTACCTTAGTTACCCGGGCCAGAACGCCTCCTACTGCCGCAGCTTCTGGGGAGATGGAGGGTCCGCTGCTGCGTTCTTGCTTCCTCGTTTCAGCCCGCCCCTTAGGGACTAAGCGCAAAAAACCGCTCGCTCGTCCGCCTTTGCTCTTTGTCAGCATTTGCTATCGTCGGTTCCGCCTCTGTAACGAAGAGAGAAAATTGCATTTCGCTTCCAAGAAAACACTTCGACTGACGCGAGTTCTTTTTCTCTTTCCCATGTTTTTTCCCCCCCCGCCCCCCCTTTCTTTCTTTTTCCTTCTTTCCCTCAAAGGAAAGGTCTTAATACACCGCCTTGCATCGTACGTTACAGAGGAAACTGTTTGGAAACACTACAGGGCCAACGCCGCGCCGCAACCCTGCTCCGGGGCCCGCCTGCCCCCCCGCTCCAGCCCGGCCCGCGCCGCCAACGAACCGGCGCCCTAAACGCCGCACACGCAAAACACAACGTCGCACCCACGCTCCAGCACACCCTGCCCCGCGCTCCCGCCGCTCCCGGCGCCCGGCCCCAGCCCGCCCCCCCCCACTCGCCCCGCACCGCCGCCTCCACGCAGCGACGGCCGCAGCGGGCGGGACGCAGCCCGACGCCCCCGAACCTGCGCGTTCGCCTCACCGGGGGCCCCACGTCCCTCCCTCCACGCCGCCTCCGCCCTCACCCGCCGCACAACCAAAACACCCTCCCTGCTCGCCGCCATCTTGCTTCCCTGCCGCCGGGGGAGCCCGAGGGGAGGGGGGGAGCAGGGGGAACCCGAGGGGAGGGGGGAGCCGGGGGAACCCGAGGGGAGGGGGGAGCGAGGGGGAGCCCGAGGGGCGGGGGGGAGCGAGGGGGAGCCCGAGGGGAGGGGGGAGCAGGGGGAGCCCGAGGGGAGGGGGGAGCCGGGGGAGCCCGAGGGGAGGGGGGAGCGAGGGGGGAACCCGAGGGGCGGGGGGGAGCGAGGGGGAGCCCGAGGGGAGGGGGGAGCGAGGGGGAGCCCGAGGGGAGGGGGGAGCAGGGGGAGCCCGAGGGGAGGGGGGAGCAGGGGGGAGCCCGAGGGGAGGGGGGAGCCAGAGGAGCCCGAGGGGAGGGGGGAGCGAGGGGGAAGCCGAGGGGAGGGGGGGAGCGAGGGGGAGCCCGAGGGGCGGGGGGAGCGAGAGGGAGCCCGAGGGGAGGGGGGAGCCCGACGGGCGGGGGGAGCACAAAGGGAGGCGAGACCCGCAATGGCGCACTCGCGTGCTCGCGGCGCGGCGCTGCAGCCGGGCGGCTCACGCGTGCGAACCGCAGCCCGCCGCGGCAGCCCGGGGCTCCCAGCGAGCGCCCCGTGGCTGCCCGTGCCCGTGGCCGCTCCGTGAGCACCGGGAAGGGGCGACGAGCAGGCGCCATTCGCTTACCCGTTCCCGAAACGGCGGAGAGCAGCGGCAAACATGGCGACCGGCACTGAGCATGTGCTCGCCGCCTGTGTGCGCACGCGCGCCCCCCCCACCGGGTGCAGTACCGCTTTTTGGACACCGGGTGGCAGCAGTGAGCGCGGCGGAACGCAGTGCGCACGCACGCCCCCCCCCCCACCGGGTGCAGTACCGCTTTTTGGACACCGGGTGGCAGCAGTGAGCGCGGCGGAACGCAGTGCGCACGCACGCCCCCCCTTTTCGTGCAATACCGCTTTTTGGACACCCCGAGGGCAGCAGGGAGCATGGCCGGCCGCCGTGTGCATGCGCCACGGTGCAGTACTGCTTTTTCGACACCCGAGCGACACGTGTCCGGTAAGGACCACACACACACACACACACACACACCCCCAGCGGGCCACTGCTGCAGGGCGGAGAAGGCACAGGCACCTGGAAGTACAGCTGCTGGCCTGCCCCAGAGCACAACGCGAACGGCTGCTGGGAACCCCGCTGACAGAGAACCGCACCTCCCGCCACCTCGGGAGGCGCAACACGGTCTCCCAGAAGGCCAGTACGGGAAGACTGCACCTCCCGGCATGCCCTGCAGGCTAAAACGGCTGCCGGGAAAACCCCTGCCAGAAAACTATAGCTCCCAGCGTGCCGTGCAGACTAAAAGGGCCACCCGGAAGCCCGGTGCCGGAAGACTACCGCTCCCAGCATGCCGTGCAAAAGCAACATGGCTGCCCAGAATCTCAGTGCCGGAAGACTACCGCTCCCAGCATGCCGTGCAAAAGCAACATGGCCGCCCGGAAGCCCGGTGCCGGAAGACTACCGCTCCCAGCATGCCCGGCGCCGGGGTGGCACAGCGCTCCCTCACCCTCCCGCCCTTCGCTCCGTAGCCATCGCGTTCCGGCCCGCCCCTCTGCCCGCCGCCCGCCCGCCCGCCCTCGGCACCCGCACCCCGCCGCAGCGCCCCGCAGAGCCCCCCCGCCTGCCCGCCCGCCCGCCCGCCCTTTGCACAGATTTCACCGCCCTCGCCTCAGCTCACCCGCCCTTATTTACAGCGCCTGCTGCGAGGCGCAGAGTCGCTGCGTGTCGTGCTCGAGCCGCTTCTCCCGGAGGCTTCAGGAACAGCGCTTTCCTTTGAACGGCGTTGCAAAATACTCCACAGACAAAAAAGAGGCAGAGGCTGCACTTAAAAAACAAACAAACAAACAAACAAACAAACAACCCCCACCCACCTACTTAATGGGACAATTTGCAAGCGTTCCAAGAAGCAGCCCTTCTTCTTTAGGACTTTCCACCTCCTGCCTTTACTGATTGTTAAACGAAATAAACAGGCCAAAGCAAGCCACGCGATTTGCTTGACAGACTGCTCAGTTTTTATTATTCAACAGTACGAGATGCTGGCACACAGTACGTCTGGCACGTTAAAGCATGAAAACGTTACTATTCCCATCACCTTTTTAGCTCGTTTCCTGCAGTGCCGCCAAAGGCTCGTTCCGTTTCGAAAAGAGCCGGCCTTTTCTAGCAGCGATCGCAGCCTAAAGGCTATTCCTAGGGCAGAAAGACTAACGGCTCGCTCGCCTAGGTACCACTTACCTGGCTCCATTAGTTACTACGGGGATTAGCAAGGAAAGCGCATCGCCTTCTCTAAAGGGGAAAGACGCTCTTTTAAGCGCTTCCAGCGACTCCCCAGCATTGTCGTTACTTTGCGCGGCTAGGCAGCTTCTTCAAAGCCAGCTGCAAGAAAGAGTTTGCCTCCAAGGCACAACTTTCTGCTCCCCAGGGGCCGCTCGAGAGGAAAGCGGGCATTCGCCGCCCGCCCTCGGACAAAACGCACGGCAAGCCCTCGAGCACAGCACAAGACACCTTCTCTAGGGAAACCCGCTACTACGTCTCCTTCGCCGCAGGTTTTTCTCGGTATCGTGGCCCATTCGACAAACAAAAGAGGGCGAGAAATGTTTTCATCTGCTCTAAGGGCTTTCGTAGAAGAGAACGACATTGAAAGGAGTTACTACGGGATTTAGGCTCGGCTACGCACGCTACCCCAGCGCCACGGACTCGCTTTCAAGGGTCGGTAACGTGCGCGTTTTTTGCGCTCGTATTCACGGAACGAACAGGCGCTTCCCCGAGGAGGAGCGTTCGTAAAAAACTCTGACGACGCGTTGCGAGGCAGCAAACCTAGGCGAGCAGTTCTTTACTGGGATCCCTCGGCTGACGTTTCTTCGGCCGCACGCTCGCGGTCAAAGGCGTCTTTCTCACGTCCCGCCGTCAGGGCCTCCCCAGCAATTCCCGCAGCGACTCCCCCCTCGGGACAAACAGCTCGAGGACACGCACGGTCTCGCTAAAAGAACGGGGGGGGGGGGGAGAAACGCGTGCGCTGCGCGTGGCACTCGCAGACCCGATCTTCAGGTCCAGAAGAAAACTCTCTAAAGCGGACCAGGCGGGCCAAAGAGGTCCCTTCTTTGCGCCACGCTTCTTTCCTCGCGCAGACGTCGGCCGCCTCTCCCCGCTCTCACGGGATCCCCTACCGGCAAGGGCACGGCGAAACGTTTCGGAAACGACAGCGTTTCCCAGAAGCATTTCCAACACCTTGGGAAAACAGCCGAAGGAGAGGCTCACGCGGGGCGCGTAACTAGAAAGAACGCTCCGCACAAAGGCCTCAAATGACCAGCCCGGAGCAGGGATCCCGGGCTCTCCGGGAGCGCAGGAGTTCTCACGTCCCTACTGAATAGAGCGCGCTGCCCGTGAAACACGAGACGCCGCAGCGACGCCGATCGTCGGAGGGAAGCCTGCAATAAGAGCAAAAGAAAAGCAGACGTTGAGGACAAAGACCAAGCTACGAGCCCCTCGCAATCCAGACACGCTTCTAGATTTACCGCCTATTTCAAGGCGCGCCTTCGGCAATTCCGTCCAATTTATTTTCCCAGAAGCCCGCGGCGAGGACGAAACGCCTCTCAAAGGAAGGTACGGCACAACCGCTCTGGCCTATAAACTACCGGTTTCGACACAGGAAAAGCACGGGGAAAGCGCTCGCGTTCCCCCCGAGAAACCACGTCCAAGCGGACCGATGAAGCAGGCCCCAAGTCTGAAAGCGGACCTAAAGGAGCCCGTTTGGCGGCCACGAGCTGGAACACGCCGTTCTCCTCCTCGCTAACAACCTCCCGTAGAGACCGGCAGCTGTACAGCGCCTTCTGCGCTACACGGAGGAGTCGGATACCGGGCAGATGCCGCGTCCCGAACGCGCAACTAGAGATTTGAACGCACGGACGTAAACAAACGCCCGTGACGTAGCGGAGGTCTAGCGTACTCACGTTTACCGTGCGTCAGTTCTCCTGCGCGGACGGGCCGTTCCACCTTCTTTACTCGTTAGCTGACAGACGCCCTAGGAGAAAGCAAAGAAAGGAAGAAATTCAGAACGAAATGAAACAGATCGGAGGCAGCCTCCAAGGCTTTGATCCATCCCCCCAGGCGGCCGAACCCCCTTTGCAAAGGCACATCTCAAAAGACGTGTCCTTCCGCGATCGCTGCGCTCCTGAGAGCCTAATAGTAGATGGTGCTTGTTAAACAGGAATGAGATGGTAAAACAGATGTTTCCCAGTCTCAAAGAGATTTACGGCATCTACGTATTATGATACACCAAAAAGGAAAAACAAGATGCATTTTTTTTTGGGGGGGGGGGGGGGAGGGCGGGCGGTGGGGAAATCCTTAAAGCTTTCAACACCAGCATCTTAATACGGCTTATTTGCACCTTAATTCTGAAGAGAACGAGAAGGGGGGAGAGCTGGCCACAAAGGCGGCGAGGGAAAAAGAGGGAGGCAAAGGCAGACAGAGAAAGGGGACAGCGCAGGGCAGAAGAGGGAGAGGGAGGCAAACGGGCGGACGGGGAGCTGAACAGAGGCGCGGAAACAGAACGAGAAGGCTGCCGAGGGGGACGGAGGGCTGCAAAGGAGCCTGGCGTTCAGCGACGGTATTTTACCGCTCCTCGCGCGTTAGCAGCCCCTTTCAGATGCTTAAGCCCAAATTCTCTCAGCCCTTCACAGCTTCAGTGCCCGCGGCATCTAGTTTCTCCACACTCTCCAATCTTCCTCGCTCTTTCCTGTCCTGCTCAAACCCCCCCCCCAGACCCCTTCTGTACTTACGCGCTTCCTTAAAACAGTATCGCCGAAGTCAACCGAACGGGCTGAGCCGCTCCTCTTCCGCTCGCCGGCCCTCGGAACGTCAGCCTGCAAACGAATCGGACCGCCGAGGTCACCGGCAGAGTCTCCTTTCGGAGCTTCGTCCCCGCCCCCCCCCCAAGCTTTAACGACGGTTTCCCAAGCGGGGCAAACGCAGGGCCTCCCTTCGGCCCCGTAACGGTTGTTATCGCGGGCTCCCAAGTCGCCGTGACGACGCTAAGCGGCAAAGCAAGGCAAAGGCAGCTGGGGGCACAGCTTACCCACCTAGCCGCGAAAATTCCTATTTGAGGCCTCCCTCGCCGCTTTTGCCAGGCAAACGCACCGAAACAAAGCTCCCGACAGGCAGCTGAGGCTGCACACGGACCTCGGGGCCCCGCTAGCAACAGCGACGCCGGAGCCGCCGGGCTGCCAGGCGCTATTCCCCCCCACACACACACCCTCCCCTGCCGGCCTGGCGAAGCGCGGCTTACGACTCATGAGTGCGGGAAGGACGCCGCCGAGCTTCCCGCGGCCGAAGGCTCCTCGTCAGGAGCGGGCAGAGAACCTTTCCGCCGGCGTTCGGAGTCCCCCGGCCGCTCTCGGCACCCGAGAACTTGCCGACAAAGGGCTGAGGGCGGGAGCCCGCACTTCCTCACGGCAGCACACAGCCGTTCCCCGACGTGCCCAACGCCTAGGAGTAGCGCAATTTATAAAGACAAAAACAGCACCGCTACAGGGCGTAAAGCCAAGCTGAAATTCCGACAGCCAAATCTTCGCGCCCGACAGAACGGGCCATGTGCATCGGCGCCTACAGCTCGAGGCTAGCGAGGCCTCGCGGGCGATGCTTCTCTGGCAGGCTGCGCAGCTGAACTCCTGCGTCTTGCCCGAGAGCGTGCGCTGCCCACAAAAGCACAGAGCGAAGGAAGGAAGGAAGGAAGGAAGGAAATAAATCGATTCAAAGGTCGGCAGAAAATCGTAACAATCCAAAGTTGTTTCTAACCGCAAAAGCGCATCTAATACACGAGAAGGAGCCTTAATTCCGCAAGGCTTTCACTTTTCTTCTAGCTGCCGCCTTCCTGCTGCCCCAAATGCCATTGCCAGGCAATCAACCTGGGGTCGCGCTAACTGAGCCTTCCTGAAAGCCATCTCTTCGTTTTACAATTCGCACGCTTCCCTCTCCCTCTGGCCACCTGACCGCCGTTCCCCTAAGACAGGAATTTGCTGCCTTGGGGCTCTTAAAGCACGACGCTTCGCAGACACAGAAAGTCACGCGCGCAGAAACGGATGGACATGGCATCCTTTCTGCAACGCGTACGCACCTTCCGTTAGATGTCGGTCACCTGTTATTCCGATCGCTATTAACGGCGAACCTTCCTCGCCGGGAGGAACGGGCTTTCCCTTTTGGGGCGACGGAGACAGCTCTCGCTCGGTTCCTTTTCATTTTATTACTTTGGCTCGCTTACGTTTTTCTGGTCTCTTCAACTTCAGCCGTAGCAATGAATCTGGAAAATAAATACCCTATCTTTCCTTTTCTACGTACGCGTGTACGATAACAAAACAAAATACAAACCACCAAAGCAAAACTAAGGCAGCTACGGTTAACGATAGCCGCAGGGTAACAACGGGTCGCTTAGTCCTCAGCGCTGCCTCCGGAAGGCCGAAATAACGAACGTTCCGCATCAAGAGTTACCTTAGTTACCCGGGCCAGAACGCCTCCTACTGCCGCAGCTTCTGGGGAGATGGAGGGTCCGCTGCTGCGTTCTTGCTTCCTCGTTTCAGCCCGCCCCTTAGGGACTAAGCGCAAAAAACCGCTCGCTCGTCCGCCTTTGCTCTTTGTCAGCATTTGCTATCGTCGGTTCCGCCTCTGTAACGAAGAGAGAAAATTGCATTTCGCTTCCAAGAAAACACTTCGACTGACGCGAGTTCTTTTTCTCTTTCCCATGTTTTTTCCCCCCCCGCCCCCCCTTTCTTTCTTTTTCCTTCTTTCCCTCAAAGGAAAGGTCTTAATACACCGCCTTGCATCGTACGTTACAGAGGAAACCGTTTGGAAACACTACAGGGCCAACGCCGCGCCGCAACCCTGCTCCGGGGCCCGCCTGCCCCCCCGCTCCAGCCCGGCCTGCGCCGCCAACGAACCGGCGCCCTAAACGCCGCACACGCAAAACACAACGTCGCACCCACGCTCCAGCACACCCTGCCCCGCGCTCCCGCCGCTCCCGGCGCCCGGCCCCAGCCCGCCCCCCCCCACTCGCCCCGCACCGCCGCCTCCACGCAGCGACGGCCGCAGCGGGCGGGACGCAGCCCGACGCCCCCGAACCTGCGCGTTCGCCTCACCGGGGGCCCCACGTCCCTCCCTCCACGCCGCCTCCGCCCTCACCCGCCGCACAACCAAAACACCCTCCCTGCTCGCCGCCATCTTGCTTCCCTGCCGCCGGGGGAGCCCGAGGGGAGGGGGGAGCAGGGGGAGCCCGAGGGGAGGGGGGAGCCGGGGGAGCCCGAGGGGAGGGGGGAGCGAGGGGGGAACCCGAGGGGCGGGGGGGAGCGAGGGGGAGCCCGAGGGGAGGGGGGAGCGAGGGGGAGCCCGAGGGGAGGGGGGAGCAGGGGGAGCCCGAGGGGAGGGGGGAGCAGGGGGAGCCCGAGGGGAGGGGGGAGCAGGGGGAGCCCGAGGGGAGGGGGGAGCGAGGGGGAAGCCGAGGGGAGGGGGGGAGCGAGGGGGAGCCCGAGGGGCGGGGGGAGCGAGAGGGAGCCCGAGGGGAGGGGGGAGCCCGACGGGCGGGGGGAGCACAAAGGGAGGCGAGACCCGCAATGGCGCACTCGCGTGCTCGCGGCGCGGCGCTGCAGCCGGGCGGCTCACGCGTGCGAACCGCAGCCCGCCGCGGCAGCCCGGGGCTCCCAGCGAGCGCCCCGTGGCTGCCCGTGCCCGTGGCCGCTCCGTGAGCACCGGGAAGGGGCGACGAGCAGGCGCCATTCGCTTACCCGTTCCCGAAACGGCGGAGAGCAGCGGCAAACATGGCGACCGGCACTGAGCATGTGCTCGCCGCCTGTGTGCGCACGCGCGCCCCCCCCACCGGGTGCAGTACCGCTTTTTGGACACCGGGTGGCAGCAGTGAGCGCGGCGGAACGCAGTGCGCACGCACGCCCCCCCCCCACCGGGTGCAGTACCGCTTTTTGGACACCGGGTGGCAGCAGTGAGCGCGGCGGAACGCAGTGCGCACGCACGCCCCCCCTTTTCGTGCAATACCGCTTTTTGGACACCCCGAGGGCAGCAGGGAGCATGGCCGGCCGCCGTGTGCATGCGCCACGGTGCAGTACTGCTTTTTCGACACCCGAGCGACACGTGTCCGGTAAGGACCACACACACACACACACACACACACCCCCAGCGGGCCACTGCTGCAGGGCGGAGAAGGCACAGGCACCTGGAAGTACAGCTGCTGGCCTGCCCCAGAGCACAACGCGAACGGCTGCTGGGAACCCCGCTGACAGAGAACCGCACCTCCCGCCACCTCGGGAGGCGCAACACGGTCTCCCAGAAGGCCAGTACGGGAAGACTGCACCTCCCGGCATGCCCTGCAGGCTAAAACGGCTGCCGGGAAAACCCCTGCCAGAAAACTATAGCTCCCAGCGTGCCGTGCAGACTAAAAGGGCCGCCCGGAAGCCCGGTGCCGGAAGACTACCGCTCCCAGCATGCCGTGCAAAAGCAACATGGCTGCCCAGAATCTCAGTGCCGGAAGACTACCGCTCCCAGCATGCCGTGCAAAAGCAACATGGCCGCCCGGAAGCCCGGTGCCGGAAGACTACCGCTCCCAGCATGCCCGGCGCCGGGGTGGCACAGCGCTCCCTCACCCTCCCGCCCTTCGCTCCGTAGCCATCGCGTTCCGGCCCGCCCCTCTGCCCGCCGCCCGCCCGCCCGCCCTCGGCACCCGCACCCCGCCGCAGCGCCCCGCAGAGCCCCCCCGCCTGCCCGCCCGCCCGCCCGCCCTTTGCACAGATTTCACCGCCCTCGCCTCAGCTCACCCGCCCTTATTTACAGCGCCTGCTGCGAGGCGCAGAGTCGCTGCGTGTCGTGCTCGAGCCGCTTCTCCCGGAGGCTTCAGGAACAGCGCTTTCCTTTGAACGGCGTTGCAAAATACTCCACAGACAAAAAAGAGGCAGAGGCTGCACTTAAAAAACAAACAAACAAACAAACAAACAAACAACCCCCACCCACCTACTTAATGGGACAATTTGCAAGCGTTCCAAGAAGCAGCCCTTCTTCTTTAGGACTTTCCACCTCCTGCCTTTACTGATTGTTAAACGAAATAAACAGGCCAAAGCAAGCCACGCGATTTGCTTGACAGACTGCTCAGTTTTTATTATTCAACAGCACGAGATGCTGGCACACAGTACGTCTGGCACGTTAAAGCATGAAAACGTTACTATTCCCATCACCTTTTTAGCTCGTTTCCTGCAGTGCCGCCAAAGGCTCGTTCCGTTTCGAAAAGAGCCGGCCTTTTCTAGCAGCGATCGCAGCCTAAAGGCTATTCCTAGGGCAGAAAGACTAACGGCTCGCTCGCCTAGGTACCACTTACCTGGCTCCATTAGTTACTACGGGGATTAGCAAGGAAAGCGCATCGCCTTCTCTAAAGGGGAAAGACGCTCTTTTAAGCGCTTCCAGCGACTCCCCAGCATTGTCGTTACTTTGCGCGGCTAGGCAGCTTCTTCAAAGCCAGCTGCAAGAAAGAGTTTGCCTCCAAGGCACAACTTTCTGCTCCCCAGGGGCCGCTCGAGAGGAAAGCGGGCATTCGCCGCCCGCCCTCGGACAAAACGCACGGCAAGCCCTCGAGCACAGCACAAGACACCTTCTCTAGGGAAACCCGCTACTACGTCTCCTTCGCCGCAGGTTTTTCTCGGTATCGTGGCCCATTCGACAAACAAAAGAGGGCGAGAAATGTTTTCATCTGCTCTAAGGGCTTTCGTAGAAGAGAACGACATTGAAAGGAGTTACTACGGGATTTAGGCTCGGCTACGCACGCTACCCCAGCGCCACGGACTCGCTTTCAAGGGTCGGTAACGTGCGCGTTTTTTGCGCTCGTATTCACGGAACGAACAGGCGCTTCCCCGAGGAGGAGCGTTCGTAAAAAACTCTGACGACGCGTTGCGAG
Organism: Apteryx mantelli; assembly: GCF_036417845.1. Lineage (NCBI taxonomy): Eukaryota > Metazoa > Chordata > Aves > Apterygiformes > Apterygidae > Apteryx > Apteryx mantelli. Next base: position 7,496 of record NW_027118738.1, on the reverse strand, counting down.
GCAGCAAACCTAGGCGAGCAGTTCTTTACTGGGATCCCTCGGCTGACGTTTCTTCGGCCGCACGCTCGCGGTCAAAGGCGTCTTTCTCACGTCCCGCCGTCAGGGCCTCCCCAGCAATTCCCGCAGCGACTCCCCCCTCGGGACAAACAGCTCGAGGACACGCACGGTCTCGCTAAAAGAACGGGGGGGGGGGGGGACAAACGCGTGCGCTGCGCGTGGCACTCGCAGACCCGATCTTCAGGTCCAGAAGAAAACTCTCTAAAGCGGACCAGGCGGGCCAAAGAGGTCCCTTCTTTGCGCCACGCTTCTTTCCTCGCGCAGACGTCGGCCGCCTCTCCCCGCTCTCACGGGATCCCCTACCGGCAAGGGCACGGCGAAACGTTTCGGAAACGACAGCGTTTCCCAGAAGCATTTCCAACACCTTGGGAAAACAGCCGAAGGAGAGGCTCACGCGGGGCGCGTAACTAGAAAGAACGCTCCGCACAAAGGCCTCAAATGACCAGCCCGGAGCAGGGATCCCGGGCTCTCCGGGAGCGCAGGAGTTCTCACGTCCCTACTGAATAGAGCGCGCTGCCCGTGAAACACGAGACGCCGCAGCGACGCCGATCGTCGGAGGGAAGCCTGCAATAAGAGCAAAAGAAAAGCAGACGTTGAGGACAAAGACCAAGCTACGAGCCCCTCGCAATCCAGACACGCTTCTAGATTTACCGCCTATTTCAAGGCGCGCCTTCGGCAATTCCGTCCAATTTATTTTCCCAGAAGCCCGCGGCGAGGACGAAACGCCTCTCAAAGGAAGGTACGGCACAACCGCTCTGGCCTATAAACTACCGGTTTCGACACAGGAAAAGCACGGGGAAAGCGCTCGCGTTCCCCCCGAGAAACCACGTCCAAGCGGACCGATGAAGCAGGCCCCAAGTCTGAAAGCGGACCTAAAGGAGCCCGTTTGGCGGCCACGAGCTGGAACACGCCGTTCTCCTCCTCGCTAACAACCTCCCGTAGAGACCGGCAGCTGTACAGCGCCTTCTGCGCTACACGGAGGAGTCGGATACCGGGCAGATGCCGCGTCCCGAACGCGCAACTAGAGATTTGAACGCACGGACGTAAACAAACGCCCGTGACGTAGCGGAGGTCTAGCGTACTCACGTTTACCGTGCGTCAGTTCTCCTGCGCGGACGGGCCGTTCCACCTTCTTTACTCGTTAGCTGACAGACGCCCTAGGAGAAAGCAAAGAAAGGAAGAAATTCAGAACGAAATGAAACAGATCGGAGGCAGCCTCCAAGGCTTTGATCCATCCCCCCAGGCGGCCGAACCCCCTTTGCAAAGGCACATCTCAAAAGACGTGTCCTTCCGCGATCGCTGCGCTCCTGAGAGCCTAATAGTAGATGGTGCTTGTTAAACAGGAATGAGATGGTAAAACAGATGTTTCCCAGTCTCAAAGAGATTTACGGCATCTACGTATTATGATACACCAAAAAGGAAAAACAAGATGCAATTTTTTTTGGGGGGGGGGGGGAGGGCGGGCGGTGGGGAAATCCTTAAAGCTTTCAACACCAGCATCTTAATACGGCTTATTTGCACCTTAATTCTGAAGAGAACGAGAAGGGGGGAGAGCTGGCCACAAAGGCGGCGAGGGAAAAAGAGGGAGGCAAAGGCAGACAGAGAAAGGGGACAGCGCAGGGCAGAAGAGGGAGAGGGAGGCAAACGGGCGGACGGGGAGCTGAACAGAGGCGCGGAAACAGAACGAGAAGGCTGCCGAGGGGGACGGAGGGCTGCAAAGGAGCCTGGCGTTCAGCGACGGTATTTTACCGCTCCTCGCGCGTTAGCAGCCCCTTTCAGATGCTTAAGCCCAAATTCTCTCAGCCCTTCACAGCTTCAGTGCCCGCGGCATCTAGTTTCTCCACACTCTCCAATCTTCCTCGCTCTTTCCTGTCCTGCTCAAACCTCCCCCCCAGACCCCTTCTGTACTTACGCGCTTCCTTAAAACAGTATCGCCGAAGTCAACCGAACGGGCTGAGCCGCTCCTCTTCCGCTCGCCGGCCCTCGGAACGTCAGCCTGCAAACGAATCGGACCGCCGAGGTCACCGGCAGAGTCTCCTTTCGGAGCTTCGTCCCCGCCCCCCCCCCAAGCTTTAACGACGGTTTCCCAAGCGGGGCAAACGCAGGGCCTCCCTTCGGCCCCGTAACGGTTGTTATCGCGGGCTCCCAAGTCGCCGTGACGACGCTAAGCGGCAAAGCAAGGCAAAGGCAGCTGGGGGCACAGCTTACCCACCTAGCCGCGAAAATTCCTATTTGAGGCCTCCCTCGCCGCTTTTGCCAGGCAAACGCACCGAAACAAAGCTCCCGACAGGCAGCTGAGGCTGCACACGGACCTCGGGGCCCCGCTAGCAACAGCGACGCCGGAGCCGCCGGGCTGCCAGGCGCTATTCCCCCCCACACACACACCCTCCCCTGCCGGCCTGGCGAAGCGCGGCTTACGACTCATGAGTGCGGGAAGGACGCCGCCGAGCTTCCCGCGGCCGAAGGCTCCTCGTCAGGAGCGGGCAGAGAACCTTTCCGCCGGCGTTCGGAGTCCCCCGGCCGCTCTCGGCACCCGAGAACTTGCCGACAAAGGGCTGAGGGCGGGAGCCCGCACTTCCTCACGGCAGCACACAGCCGTTCCCCGACGTGCCCAACGCCTAGGAGTAGCGCAATTTATAAAGACAAAAACAGCACCGCTACAGGGCGTAAAGCCAAGCTGAAATTCCGACAGCCAAATCTTCGCGCCCGACAGAACGGGCCATGTGCATCGGCGCCTACAGCTCGAGGCTAGCGAGGCCTCGCGGGCGATGCTTCTCTGGCAGGCTGCGCAGCTGAACTCCTGCGTCTTGCCCGAGAGCGTGCGCTGCCCACAAAAGCACAGAGCGAAGGAAGGAAGGAAGGAAGGAAGGAAATAAATCGATTCAAAGGTCGGCAGAAAATCGTAACAATCCAAAGTTGTTTCTAACCGCAAAAGCGCATCTAATACACGAGAAGGAGCCTTAATTCCGCAAGGCTTTCACTTTTCTTCTAGCTGCCGCCTTCCTGCTGCCCCAAATGCCATTGCCAGGCAATCAACCTGGGGTCGCGCTAACTGAGCCTTCCTGAAAGCCATCTCTTCGTTTTACAATTCGCACGCTTCCCTCTCCCTCTGGCCACCTGACCGCCGTTCCCCTAAGACAGGAATTTGCTGCCTTGGGGCTCTTAAAGCACGACGCTTCGCAGACACAGAAAGTCACGCGCGCAGAAACGGATGGACGTGGCATCCTTTCTGTAACGCGTACGCACCTTCCGTTAGATGTCGGTCACCTGTTATTCCGATCGCTATTAACGGCGAACCTTCCTCGCCGGGAGGAACGGGCTTTCCCTTTTGGGGCGACGGAGACAGCTCTCGCTCGGTTCCTTTTCATTTTATTACTTTGGCTCGCTTACGTTTTTCTGGTCTCTTCAACTTCAGCCGTAGCAATGAATCTGGAAAATAAATACCTTATCTTTCCTTTTCTACGTACGCGTGTACGATAACAAAACAAAATACAAACCACCAAAGCAAAACTAAGGCAGCTACGGTTAACGATAGCCGCAGGGTAACAACGGGTCGCTTAGTCCTCAGCGCTGCCTCCGGAAGGCCGAAATAACGAACGTTCCGCATCAAGAGTTACCTTAGTTACCCGGGCCAGAACGCCTCCTACTGCCGCAGCTTCTGGGGAGATGGAGGGTCCGCTGCTGCGTTCTTGCTTCCTCGTTTCAGCCCGCCCCTTAGGGACTAAGCGCAAAAAACCGCTCGCTCGTCCGCCTTTGCTCTTTGTCAGCATTTGCTATCGTCGGTTCCGCCTCTGTAACGAAGAGAGAAAATTGCATTTCGCTTCCAAGAAAACACTTCGACTGACGCGAGTTCTTTTTCTCTTTCCCATGTTTTTTCCCCCCCCGCCCCCCCTTTCTTTCTTTTTCCTTCTTTCCCTCAAAGGAAAGGTCTTAATACACCGCCTTGCATCGTACGTTACAGAGGAAACTGTTTGGAAACACTACAGGGCCAACGCCGCGCCGCAACCCTGCTCCGGGGCCCGCCTGCCCCCCCGCTCCAGCCCGGCCCGCGCCGCCAACGAACCGGCGCCCTAAACGCCGCACACGCAAAACACAACGTCGCACCCACGCTCCAGCACACCCTGCCCCGCGCTCCCGCCGCTCCCGGCGCCCGGCCCCAGCCCGCCCCCCCCCACTCGCCCCGCACCGCCGCCTCCACGCAGCGACGGCCGCAGCGGGCGGGACGCAGCCCGACGCCCCCGAACCTGCGCGTTCGCCTCACCGGGGGCCCCACGTCCCTCCCTCCACGCCGCCTCCGCCCTCACCCGCCGCACAACCAAAACACCCTCCCTGCTCGCCGCCATCTTGCTTCCCTGCCGCCGGGGGAGCCCGAGGGGAGGGGGGGAGCAGGGGGAACCCGAGGGGAGGGGGGAGCCGGGGGAACCCGAGGGGAGGGGGGAGCGAGGGGGAGCCCGAGGGGCGGGGGGGAGCGAGGGGGAGCCCGAGGGGAGGGGGGAGCAGGGGGAGCCCGAGGGGAGGGGGGAGCCGGGGGAGCCCGAGGGGAGGGGGGAGCGAGGGGGGAACCCGAGGGGCGGGGGGGAGCGAGGGGGAGCCCGAGGGGAGGGGGGAGCGAGGGGGAGCCCGAGGGGAGGGGGGAGCAGGGGGAGCCCGAGGGGAGGGGGGAGCAGGGGGAGCCCGAGGGGAGGGGGGAGCCAGAGGAGCCCGAGGGGAGGGGGGGAGCGAGGGGGAAGCCGAGGGGAGGGGGGGAGCGAGGGGGAGCCCGAGGGGCGGGGGGAGCGAGAGGGAGCCCGAGGGGAGGGGGGAGCCCGACGGGCGGGGGGAGCACAAAGGGAGGCGAGACCCGCAATGGCGCACTCGCGTGCTCGCGGCGCGGCGCTGCAGCCGGGCGGCTCACGCGTGCGAACCGCAGCCCGCCGCGGCAGCCCGGGGCTCCCAGCGAGCGCCCCGTGGCTGCCCGTGCCCGTGGCCGCTCCGTGAGCACCGGGAAGGGGCGACGAGCAGGCGCCATTCGCTTACCCGTTCCCGAAACGGCGGAGAGCAGCGGCAAACATGGCGACCGGCACTGAGCATGTGCTCGCCGCCTGTGTGCGCACGCGCGCCCCCCCCACCGGGTGCAGTACCGCTTTTTGGACACCGGGTGGCAGCAGTGAGCGCGGCGGAACGCAGTGCGCACGCACGCCCCCCCCCCACCGGGTGCAGTACCGCTTTTTGGACACCGGGTGGCAGCAGTGAGCGCGGCGGAACGCAGTGCGCACGCACGCCCCCCCTTTTCGTGCAATACCGCTTTTTGGACACCCCGAGGGCAGCAGGGAGCATGGCCGGCCGCCGTGTGCATGCGCCACGGTGCAGTACTGCTTTTTCGACACCCGAGCGACACGTGTCCGGTAAGGACCACACACACACACACACACACACACCCCCAGCGGGCCACTGCTGCAGGGCGGAGAAGGCACAGGCACCTGGAAGTACAGCTGCTGGCCTGCCCCAGAGCACAACGCGAACGGCTGCTGGGAACCCCGCTGACAGAGAACCGCACCTCCCGCCACCTCGGGAGGCGCAACACGGTCTCCCAGAAGGCCAGTACGGGAAGACTGCACCTCCCGGCATGCCCTGCAGGCTAAAACGGCTGCCGGGAAAACCCCTGCCAGAAAACTATAGCTCCCAGCGTGCCGTGCAGACTAAAAGGGCCACCCGGAAGCCCGGTGCCGGAAGACTACCGCTCCCAGCATGCCGTGCAAAAGCAACATGGCTGCCCAGAATCTCAGTGCCGGAAGACTACCGCTCCCAGCATGCCGTGCAAAAGCAACATGGCCGCCCGGAAGCCCGGTGCCGGAAGACTACCGCTCCCAGCATGCCCGGCGCCGGGGTGGCACAGCGCTCCCTCACCCTCCCGCCCTTCGCTCCGTAGCCATCGCGTTCCGGCCCGCCCCTCTGCCCGCCGCCCGCCCGCCCGCCCTCGGCACCCGCACCCCGCCGCAGCGCCCCGCAGAGCCCCCCCGCCTGCCCGCCCGCCCGCCCGCCCTTTGCACAGATTTCACCGCCCTCAGCCTCAGCTCACCCGCCCTTATTTACAGCGCCTGCTGCGAGGCGCAGAGTCGCTGCGTGTCGTGCTCGAGCCGCTTCTCCCGGAGGCTTCAGGAACAGCGCTTTCCTTTGAACGGCGTTGCAAAATACTCCACAGACAAAAAAGAGGCAGAGGCTGCACTTAAAAAACAAACAAACAAACAAACAAACAAACAACCCCCACCCACCTACTTAATGGGACAATTTGCAAGCGTTCCAAGAAGCAGCCCTTCTTCTTTAGGACTTTCCACCTCCTGCCTTTACTGATTGTTAAACGAAATAAACAGGCCAAAGCAAGCCACGCGATTTGCTTGACAGACTGCTCAGTTTTTATTATTCAACAGTACGAGATGCTGGCACACAGTACGTCTGGCACGTTAAAGCATGAAAACGTTACTATTCCCATCACCTTTTTAGCTCGTTTCCTGCAGTGCCGCCAAAGGCTCGTTCCGTTTCGAAAAGAGCCGGCCTTTTCTAGCAGCGATCGCAGCCTAAAGGCTATTCCTAGGGCAGAAAGACTAACGGCTCGCTCGCCTAGGTACCACTTACCTGGCTCCATTAGTTACTACGGGGATTAGCAAGGAAAGCGCATCGCCTTCTCTAAAGGGGAAAGACGCTCTTTTAAGCGCTTCCAGCGACTCCCCAGCATTGTCGTTACTTTGCGCGGCTAGGCAGCTTCTTCAAAGCCAGCTGCAAGAAAGAGTTTGCCTCCAAGGCACAACTTTCTGCTCCCCAGGGGCCGCTCGAGAGGAAAGCGGGCATTCGCCGCCCGCCCTCGGACAAAACGCACGGCAAGCCCTCGAGCACAGCACAAGACACCTTCTCTAGGGAAACCCGCTACTACGTCTCCTTCGCCGCAGGTTTTTCTCGGTATCGTGGCCCATTCGACAAACAAAAGAGGGCGAGAAATGTTTTCATCTGCTCTAAGGGCTTTCGTAGAAGAGAACGACATTGAAAGGAGTTACTACGGGATTTAGGCTCGGCTACGCACGCTACCCCAGCGCCACGGACTCGCTTTCAAGGGTCGGTAACGTGCGCGTTTTTTGCGCTCGTATTCACGGAACGAACAGGCGCTTCCCCGAGGAGGAGCGTTCGTAAAAAACTCTGACGACGCGTTGCGAGGCAGCAAACCTAGGCGAGCAGTTCTTTACTGGGATCCCTCGGCTGACGTTTCTTCGGCCGCACGCTCGCGGTCAAAGGCGTCTTTCTCACGTCCCGCCGTCAGGGCCTCCCCAGCAATTCCCGCAGCGACTCCCCCCTCGGGACAAACAGCTCGAGGACACGCACGGTCTCGCTAAAAGAACGGGGGGGGGGGGGAGAAACGCGTGCGCTGCGCGTGGCACTCGCAGACCCGATCTTCAGGTCCAGAAGAAAAA